>NC_136502.1:22896174-22946174 GCF_053919585.1 Euprymna scolopes
ATATATATATAATATTACGTATATAATACCGTTGTTTGTCTTCATTGTAATTTTAATTAATTAAAACCTCCACCTTTGACTCGTTGAGTTTGTTTTGTTGAAATTCCATAAAATTAAATTAATAAAATCCCTTTTACATTTTTTAACCATGTGTTCTATTATCATTTCTATCCGCTTAACGATTGCACGAGGAAAGCATATTTATGGACCAGACAACATGTAAATACATATCACGACATCCCGTTTGATCTATTTTTGTTTTTATCACGTGTTGTGAACAATGCAGGGTTAAGAACAAACAGCTAGGACAAACTGACAGACATAAGCACGGGTTTGGAACACCCTCCCCTTGACTAGAGAAACTAAACTAGAATCGGACGATCAAGCCTTTATGTGCTTTATACTTAACATGCAACATAACATTAGTTTCGTTTATTTTCTCTACCGCTCTCCGTCGACCCAGGACTGTACCCTAATAAACAAAGTCTCTGACAGCATAGATACATTACTTCCCCTCGACACTAGCGCACAAGTGTATGTGTTTGGTGACTTCAATGTCCACCACAGCAACTAGCTTGAATTTTCTACTCACACAGACGCAGCTGGTATGACTACATTTAACTTCTCTATATCTCATTCCCTATCATAGATGGTTACGTTTCCAACCCGTTTCCCAGACCACCAAGAAAACACGCATCACTTCTAGATCTGTTTCTGACCACGGTTCTCGATGACTGTGTAACTAATGCTCACAGCCCACTTGGAAACGCCGATCATGCAGTGGTAATAGTTGAAATAGCCCTAAACTTTAGAGCCAAAACTGAAGAGCCACTGCTCAAAACAACGAGATATTATAAAAAGGCTGACTGGAAAGCCATCAGGGATCTCATCAGGGACGCCCCATGGCAAAATATCTTTTCACTTCCTGCTGAACAGTGCGCAAATGAGATCACTGAATGGTTCAAAACAGCAATTGGAGCACATGTTCCCACACGGAAATTTTATAGCAAGCCCCACTCTCCACAATGGTTTACTTCTACTTGTGCAGCCGCCATCACGCAAAGGCAGCATGCATACCACAGATTTAACCAATATAAGTCTAGTTCAAACAGGCAGAAGTATATAGAAGCCAGAAGTAACTGTAAGAAAGAAATAGTGACAGCTAAGAGAGAATTTACTGAAACCACCAAAAAACGCATTGAAGCACAAAAATATACAACAGTGTAGTAAATAAGTGGCAATTAACAATCCCCCCACTATCCAACAATCATGAGGTTGTTTGCTCTGCAACTGGGAAGCTAACATGCTTGCCAGTCGGTTTGCCTCCAACTCCACACTGGACCCTTCCAACCACCCCCTCCCTGACTTTCCTTTGCAGACAGACGCCACACTAGACGATCTGAAAATCACCCCTTCTCAGGTGCATGCTATCATAAGAAATCTTGACACTGCAAAAGCATGTGGACCTGATCTCATCCCAGCTGTGCTATTAAAAAAGTGTTTCGCTGAAGTAGCTCCAGTTCTCTCCAAACTTTACAACAAATGCCTTAATGAATCTTACTTTCCTGCCTGCAGGAAAACTGCTTCTGTAGTACCAGTTTTCAAGAATTCTGGTGAAAGAACTGACCCAGTAAATTATCGGCCCATTAGCCTCCTCCCACTTTTCGCCAAAATATTTGAGGCAATAATTAACTAAGCTCTAGTCCATCACCTTACAGATGCTAAACTTCTGACTGAACAGCAATATGGATTTAGACAAGCCCGTTCAACAGCAGACATCCTAACTGTAATCTCAGAATGTATATACCATTCACTGTACGAAGCGGGGGAGGGTAGAGCCGTAGCTCTAAATATATCTAAACAATATGATATAAATGCGGGGGTGCCTCAGGGGTCTATCCTAGGACCTCTGTTAGTCCTAATATTCATAAATGACCTCCCTGACAAAATTGCGTGTGAGATGGGTATATATGCTGATGACACCACTCTCTAAAACAGACACGACAGGAAAACAAATGAACACATATCTAAAGAAATTGCAGAAGCACTAGAGGATGACCTCCAATCTGTAGTGGAATGAGGACTTAAATGGATAGTCACATTCAATGCTGCCAAGACTAAACTCGTTTCCTTCAATAATTACAAGGAACCTTCTCTACCACCAATAGCAATGGCCAATGACTCTTTATCTGAACGTACATCTTTTAAACTCCTCGGCCTAACGCTTTCAGGAAACATGAGTTGGAACAATTACATTGAGAGTATTGCCAGGACCGCTGCGAAGAAGGTAGATTCTCTCTACTGTGCTAGAAAGATACTAACGCCCGAAAGTATCCTATACTATATATATATATAAGGCCACCATTCGCCCATGTATGGAGTATTGTTGCCATATTTGAGCTGGTGCATCTGCCACTAGTCTCTCGCTCCTAGACAAGGTTCAAAAGGGAGTCGCCAATCTGATAGGTCCTGAACTGTCATCTAAACTTCAGCCCCTATTCTATCGACGAAATGTTGCATTCCTCTGCCTTTTCTACAAGTAACGGTGAATTCTCTGATGAACTGCAAGCACTTGTGCCCCCTCAACGTAAATACCCCTGAAAAACCCGACAAGCAGCTAAATCCCACCCTTCACAGTAGAGATCCCTAGATGTAAGAGAGCCTTCTACTCCAATAGTTTCTTCCCCAGGACAGCTAAACTTTGGAATTCCCTGCTGGGTCCCTGCTTCCCCAACTGTACTGACATGCAGAAGTTCAAGTGCAACGTGAACCGACATCTTACTGCCCAACTCCCTACACAGTACCCCTGATGCCCATGTCCCTGATAGTAGCCCCCTACAACAAAGTGGCAATATGCCTTGTTTGGGGTGAAAATGTAAAAAAAAAAGAAAAAGAAGCAGAATCAAAGATTCTGTCTAGGGGGACAATCGCCCTCGGCCTTAGCTTCTACCAGCTCACAATTAGAAAAGGTGGAACATTGGTAGGGAGCCGTTATTATTTAGTATTCAGAAATCGGAACGAATATATCCATCTATATATCTATGTTTGTCTTAGCTAATCACACAGAATGTAATCACACTATAGTTGAGAAATGTAGAATAGTACCCGGTGACAACTGGTAGTAGTGGTAGGATTAAATATCTAGAGAGAAAAGTAGGGACTGCTTCCTCTTAAGATGTTGCAGTTGTGAGTGTGATGCTCGTCGGATGGAATGTAGCATTTTAATATCACGGCTGAATGTGTCTGTAATGGTGGTCGACAGCTACATAAAATAGTGGCTAATAGGCTAGACGTATTCATTTTGTGTGTGTCATCTTGTGTTGCAAACCTACTATATTTTGGTACAGAGGGAAATTTCGGCAATCATATTATTATATAGGAGAAATAGGATATATATATATATATATATATATATATATATATATATATATATATATATATATATATATATATATATATATATATATATATATATATATACCCAGAAAGAAACAAATAATTTTCTTTAAAGCAAGGGTAAACAACAATACAAGAGTCTTCCAAAATGGCTTCATATCTTTGATAAAAACAAAAATATATATTTTATTTGATGTGGTTTTGGTTGTCACACAGAACACATTTAACATTCCTTTCCAAATCCTTTGATATATTTTCATACAAAAAATAAAACAAACAAATTATTGTTTTTTTTCCTCCTTTGTTAAATTGAGTATTTATTTTTCAGCGAGCTTTGATCTGAACTCCTATAATTGGGCTGACATAGCTAAAAGAAAAAGAAAAAGAAAAAAATGAGAGAGAAAGAAAGTATGCCTTGCTAATCGAACCTAACAATAGATTTGATACAAGTATTTTGTTCTGGATATCGTGAAACTGTTATTAATAACGTTGCCAATAAAGAATCGCATTGTGGTTAACTGTCAGATGTTCAACTGCAATGTTTTGTATATATCAGTTAGAGGATAAAATGAACTGTCTTATATCTATGAATAATTTTTCAAATTTCCCAACCCCTTGCAGATATTCCAAGTAGAATGAACTCTCGATTAAATGTGGTATTATGGTGATTTCAATCATTCTATCAATGAGTATAACAGACAAAGCGTGACTAACAATTTGTTCAAAATGTAAATTTTTATATTTTTTATAAATAAATAATGCAAATTTTTCATTTTTTCTGTGGAGGTGAAATACTTTTAGACTGAGGCATTTTTTTTTATTTTTGTCTCAATTCAGTGTTCCTTTTTTTTTGGGAAGCATGATTTTCTTCACATTAAAAATTTAGCTTCTGTTCTTGGAGTGGCTACTAAATATGGACTATATATGTTAGCTACGGTGACTTGGTTATTTTATGTTGATTTTTCTTTCTGATGTAATAACTACTTGATATGGGAATCATTTTTGTGTGAATTGATAGACACTTATTTTGAACTCAATGAAAATTCCATTTATAAAACTTTGTCTGTCTTTCTGTCTGTCCGCCTCCAATTTTTTAAAACTGAATCTCCCCTGAGACAGAAGGTCACGGTGTAGCACAAAGCAGATCGAATGATTGCATTTTGTGGGCTATTTTTTTTATTGGTTTTTACCCGATTAATATAGTTGCTAAAGGGTCAAGATAGTTTATAAGAGGTCAAATTTATAAAACATAGAACTTGGCAAGCGAAAGTCACTAAAACTGGTCTACTACACATGCACAAATACATATACATTTGTACATTAATGTTAGTTTTTATCTATTTCTCGTTAGACTGATGATAGATTATACAGTTACCTCTCAAGCTAGAACGCTACAAATTGTATTTTCGGTTTCAATTTTAGCTGATGGCACCCAGGTCATTGTTGTTTTTTTTACTTTTGGGTAAAATATAATATGAAATAATCAATAGAAAATTGACTCTATAAGAAATGGCCTTCAATCGCAGACATGCCCTTTTCTTCCTGAGATTCTTATCGATGGCTTTACTCTCAATGAGAAATCGACTCAAAAATTTCTTGGTCTTGTTTTCACATCAAATCTTTCTTGAAGTTTGTTATGGCTTGCGATAAGCCACAAAGAAAGCAGAAGAACGGAATAGAGTTTAAACAATGTATTACTGAAACAACAACGTAAAAAGTTTACAACTGAAAAGAGTAGTAAACGTCACCGAGCAGGCGAAGGTCGCTCTGGTGTTTAATCCAAACCTGGGATCAAAAGATCTATGGTTTATATAATGGATAGAACAGTTCATTTGGAGGGTGATTCCCCTGTATTACCTCCTTCCCATGCTGATTTCCGCCGGTTGTGAAAATCAGTATTTCTTCCTTTTGGGGCAGGCCACCAAGGGGTCTGTGTGCTTCCTCTTTCTGCCGGAGCGTCTCGGTTTTGACATCGCTTTTGGAGGGTCTATGTCAAAACAGTCATACACAGTTTCAATCGCCTCACTGTCGTTCTGCGGTGGTTCTTCTTGATCCTCGTAGAAACGTTTCCTGATTTGGTTCAGGTGCCTCTTATGTTGGAACTTTGGGCCCTGAATGATGTATGTAACATTGTCGATTCTTTGTAAGATCGTGCCTTGTTCCCAAAAAGAAACATTATTTCTAAAATGTCTAAAATACACGTATCTCCGCTGTTAAACCGTTTCATTGGTATTGTAGAGGTTCTGTTGTGTACTATGTGTTTGGGTAGAAGTTTATCAAATACGGATTTTATTTTCCGTCCAAACATGATTTCTGCTGGGGATCACGCATCTGGTTTGTTCGGATTTCTCGTGATTCTGTAAACCTGCAGAAATTGCTGAAGGGCCTTTTCTGTCGGTGTACTGGACGCCTTTTGTAAATGCCCTTTTAAGCGTATCGATGAAGCGTTCGGCCTGGCCGTTGCTTCTGGCGTGGTACTGGGGTGTCGTAATATGCTTGACTTGATACATCTTGCAGAATTCTCTGAACTCTGTCGAGGTGAACTGTTTAGCGTTGTCGCTAACCAGACAGTCTACAACCCCAAACCAAGCAAACAATTCCAATAAAAAATTTATCATTGTTGCTGTGGTCGTTTTTTAGCATCTTAGTACTTCTGGCCATTTAGAGTAAGAGTCAACTACTATCAGGTAGTAAAAATTCTCCACAGGTCCCACATAATCGATGTGGATCCTCAACCATGGTTGTTCAGCCTTAGGCCAAGGTTTATATGTAATCGCTGGTGCTTTTGCAGCCAAAGCACAGCCTTTGCATCTGTTCATCATGTTGGTAATATCTTGGTCCATAGCTGGCCAATAAACAAAACTTCTCATTAGGCCTTTCATTCTGTTTATTCCTGGATGCCCCATGTGAAAATCCCTGAGAATTCTTTTTTGAAGGGTTTGGGGGATGACAACCCTTCCACCGTATAACAGTATTTCGTCACAACCAGAAAAAATGTCTGAACTGGTGTCACCCAGTGCTAATTCCTGCTTCGTGGTTTGAATGAAATTGTCGTTTAGGGATTCTGACTTAATTTCCTGAAGTGTGACCGGCAGTTTGCAGATAATATTGTTTATCATGGTTTTTACAATATGTAGTGCCGCGATTACAGAATCTTCAAGAGGTTCCCTTTTGGCAGGAATCAGTCTCGATAGACCGTCTGCATGGGCTAGTTGTTTTGAGGGAAGAAATTGAATTGTAAAATTATAGTTGAGCAGAATAGTTCCCCATCTTAGTAGTCGGTTTACAGTGAATGTTAGAAGTCCTTTTTTTGATCCAAAAATAGATATCAACGCTTATGGTCAGTTTGTAGAAAAAATGTCTTCCGTACAAGAAGCGGTGGAATTTTGAAACTGCAAATATAATTCCTAGGACCTCTTTCTCGATCTGAGAATAATTCTTTTCTGCTGGCAAGAGAGTCCATGATACGAAAGCAATAGGCTGTTTCGAGCTATCCGGCATTCAATTTAACATGTACGCCCCGACGCCATATTGACTAGCATCGCTAGCTACTATTATGTCCAACTGCGGGTTGAAATGCACTAGGGATAGTTTTGAAGTCAGGATTCTTTTTATTTCTTCGAATGATGTCTGGCAATCTTCTGTCCACTCCCAAGCCTTATCTTTTTTCAGCAATTCATTAAGTGGTGCGTGCAATTTGTCCATATTTAGGATGAACCCCTGGTAATAATTTGCCAAACTGCAAAAACTCTGCAATTGAATTATGTTTACTGGTGCCGGCATTTCTTTAATAGCGGTCGCCCTATCTAGGTCTGGGCGTCTGCCATCTTTATCGATTATTTGACCCAGGTATTTAATTGTTTGTAAAAAGAACTCGCATTTATCTGCTTTGATCTTAAATCCATAATCTTGTATTCGACTGAATACTTGTCTAATATGTTTTTCATGTTCCTCCCTTCTTTTGCTCGCTATGATAATGTCATCAAGATATGCGATTGTGGTGTCTAAGCCGGACAGTATAGTATCCATTACTTGCTGAGATATTGCAGGTGCCACCTTGATACCAAACGTGAGTCTTTCGTATCTGTACAAACTCCGATGAGTGTTAATACAGAGGAGGTTAGCGCTTTTGTCGTTTACTGGAATCTGTAGGTAAGCGTCGCTTAGGTCGATCTTAGAAAAAAACTTGCCGCCATTTAATTTCATGAACACTTCTTCTAAACTAGGTAATGGATAGTGAAAATCTTCTAAGGACCTGTTGAGTCCAGTCGCGAAGTCGGCACAAACGCGAATTTCCCTGGACCTTTTCTTTGCATGAACTGTCGGAGTAGCCCACTCACTATAATTCAATTTTAGCCAGTATACCGATGCTTTCTAATCTGTCTAGTTCCTGATTTATTTTGTTCAGGGAAGTGACCGGACATTACGTTTCTTTTTAAACACCAGTTGTGTGCCAGGTTTCAACTTAAAATCTGCGGCCATTTTTGTACATCTCCCCAGGCCAGGAGTAAATACGTTTGTGAATTCTTTTTTAAAACAAGTTATAAGTTTCTCCGTTTCTGCTGGGCGGGTATCTATTTTCTTGCAGAATGTGGATATAGGAAGATCCCAGAGACGAAACTCCTCTATGCTGTCAGAACCGAACAGGTTCTCACTATCTTTTGGCACATACAATCTTAGTTTTTTTGTTTTCCCCCGTAAAGTGACGTTTGTAATTAATTCACCTTCAAAATGAATTTTTGTACCATTAACGGCCGTTGCCATTCTGTTAGTTTTTAATATAGTCGGCTTTCGTAATATTTTCCACGTTTTGGAATTTATTATTGAAAGATCCGATCCACTGTCTAATTGAAATTTAATAGCCTTGCCGAAAATGTTAACCGTTACATATTTGTGTAGATTTTCATCTACGACGTCCTTAGTTCTGGTTTGACGTACACGGCTTCTATTCTGAGTTTTTCTACAGTGCGAACTTTTATGACCGATCTTATTGCATAAATGACATCTTTTTGCTAAAAATGGGCAATCCCTTACCCAATGTATTCCACCACATCTGAAACAAGCGCTCGGTGCTTTTAGTTTTTCTGAGTTTCGGTGGTTAGTCTGTGTGCCATTTCGACGGTTTTTTCTTAGTTACTTTTTTTTATATTCGCGATGCCTGCTTCGATATTTCTTCCATCTTTTGTTATAATTTCTACTTTTTGATAATCCTCAGTCAATTTTTGAAGTGTTAAGTTTGGCTCATTTTCTAATTTTGTAAGAACTCTGCGCCTAATTTCCGCATCTTTTCCTGAGGTTAACCCTTGCATAAACACATTTAAAATTGTCTGCTGTTAGTTCAGACAACTTAAAGTCATCACAGTGTTTGTTCACTACAGCTGCGTAGGTAGCAAAATCGTCATTATCGTCTTTTACCACATTCAAACATCTCCAACGCTTATGGAAAAGAGACGTTTTTGGCGAGAAACGTTCTGTTAACAAATTTACCGTCTCATTGAATGACAAATCTGCTGTTTTCCGAAGCAAGATGTGTAATCAGAGTTTTTTTTTCTGTCTGTTTCGATTTACTCAAAACCGCACACACCTCGTCTTCTCATGTATCGTTCTCTTCTTCCTCTTCTACTTCTTTTTTCTTCTCGGTCGTCAGAAGCGTCGTCTTTTCTTGACTACGTTTTTCCTTCTGCCTTCTTGCTCACAGTGACCCGTTTTTATGCTAAGCTGAACTCTCGTGTGTGCGAGAGAACACGAGATTTTGCGTGATTACTTGGCAATATTAACCGGCCGCCGCCATCTTGCCATTTTTCTTTGGACGTGCCCGCTTTGCAGAATGCACACCTCGAGCGTTTGTCAGGTAAGCCCGTCTGTTCGCAATTTATTACACAAGATGTAATCCACGAATTTATCATGCTCAGCCGTTTCCAATTTTCGTGATAGAAGTCTGGTTTTCTTTTGATCAGAACAGTTGCTGCAGTCAATATTAAAAAAAATCTTCATAATGCCGAAAATACACTGCGAATGATTTTTCCTCTTCCTCGTATTTAAAATTGTCTATCGCGGTCCATATTGTATTCTGAGGAAATGCTGAATTGCTTTCCGTGTTTGCATTATTTTTAACAATTTCTGTAAGTAATTCCTCTGTTCGTAATTGACGTTCGGCTAATTGTTTTTGAACTTCCTTTTGCTGTCCCTCAGTTTGTATTTGACATTCTGCTAACTGTTTTTGCAATTCCTTTTGCTGCTCCTCGAATCGTGCCTGACGCTTTGTGGCATCGATATGCAACTTGGTCAAATGTTCCAACGCTACTTTCAATTTTGCTTTCTCAGCATTAGCAATTTCAAAACGTCCGCTGAATTTTACAAAACCGGTTTATTCTTTCTTATTTCTTCCTCCAGACAATAAAACGAATAGAAAAAAAACATAAATATATAAAAAGTTCATTGTCTGAAAAAAAAAAAAAAAAATCAAGCGTATATTTTTCTCCAGAGAAAAAAAAAATAACACCTGATTTTAGCAGCGAAAACCACAAATGACGAATTCTTTTTCCAAAAGTATAAAAATTTACCTTTCTAAGTCGCGACGAACTTTTTTCTTTTCAACTTTTTCTTAATTATCTGCTTTTTTTTTTTTTACTTACCGTGAACCTTTCAGTTGCAAGTGTTATGTTTGACACTTCCTTAGGCTTGATAACATTTGAGTCCAATGTCGTTAGTATTTTTCAAATACTATTTCAATGCGAGTATTTTTTTCAGTGTCGTTACTGGTTTCGATTTTAGTATGCTCCTTGAATCCAATGTCGTCAGTGTTTAGTTTTTTAGAACACTGTTTTTAAACGTGAGTACGTTCTCCGAATCCAATGTCGCCAGTGTTATGGCTTGCAATAAGCCACAAAGAAAACAGAACAACAGAATAGAGTTTAAACAATGTATTACTGGAACAACAACGTAAAAAGGTTACAACTGAAAAGAGTAGTAAACGTCAGCAAGCAGGCGAATGTCTCTCTGGTGTTTAATCCACACCTGGGATCAAAAGGTCTATGGTTTATATAATGGATAGAACAGTCCATTTGGAGGGTGATTACCCCACAACAAAGTTCATATATTAAATTTATTGCTCTTTCTGCTTCTCATAAAATCAGTTCTCTCTATCGTTCTAAACATTTTCCCACGCCTGAGATTATTCTTGATCTCTACAAATCTATAATCAGATCATGTATGAAGTACTGTTGTCATATTTGAGCTAGTGAATCTGTTTTCCATTTGAAGGTTCTTGATCAATTGTGAGAATGTATCTGTAATTTGATTGGCTGCACACTTTCTTCTTCACTGTAACCTCTCTCTTGATGTTGCTAGTTTCTGTCTTTTCTACAAATATTATTATAGCATGTGTTCCTCAGAATTGTCTCATCTATTCCTGCTTCGAGTTCGTTTGACTCGTTGGTTCAGAGGTCTCCATCAATTTGCTGTTTTAAAACCTCATTATTATAAACAGCTTCTTATTCCAGTAGTTTCTTTGCAAAGACTGCAAGGTTATGGGACTCTCGTCCTGTTTATTGTTTGTCTTTTAAATACAGTTTTTTATAGACTAAGGTCAATAAGCATCTTCTGTCTTTACAATAATCAGCTTTCGTTCTTTTTATCTCCTTACATCAAGCGGCTTCATGCCTTGCCTCAAGTGTCTTTTTGTAGCGTTCCAGCTTGAGAGATGATTTCCATAAAAAATATCTTTTTACATAATATATATAAAATCTAAAAAAATAAAAATCTAAAAAATTAAAATTAAAAATCTAAAAAAATGTAAAATTAAACATCTAAAAAAGTTAAAATTAAACATCTAAAAAATTAAATCTAAAAAGTTAAAATTAAAAATCTAAAAAATTTAAATTAAAATCTAAAAAATTAAAATTGAAAATCTAGAAGATTAAAATTAAAAATCTTAAAATGTAGAATTATAAATCTAAAAAATAAAATATAAAAATCTAAAAAATTAAAATTAAAAATCTAAAAAATTAAAATTAAAAATCTAAAAAATTAAAAATAAAAATCTAAAAAATTAAAATTAAAAATCTAAAAAATTAAAATTTAAAATTTAAAAAATTAAAATTAAAAATCTAAAACTGTAAAATTAAAAATCTAAAAAATTAAAAATAAAAATCTAAAAAATTAAAATTTAAAATTTAAAAAATTAAAATTAAAAATCTAAAACTGTAAAATTAAAAATCTAAAAAATTAAAATTAAAAATCTAAAACATTAAAATTATAAATCTATGAAATTAAAATTATGAATCTAAAAAATTAAAATTATAAATCTAAAAAATTAAAATTATGAATCTAAAAAATTAAAATTATGAATCTAAAAAATTAAAATTATGAATCTAAAAAATTAAAATTGTAAATTGAAAAAATTAAAATTATAAATCTAAAAAATTAAAATTTAAAATCTAAAAAATTGAAATTAAAAATCTAAAAAATTAAAATATCATATTTTGGCGTATTTCACAACTGGACAACATCAGACGCTAGTAACACATAAAAGAAAATTCATTGATTCGAAAATCAAATGCCATATATTTAAATAGAATCATAAAATTCCTGAAAAATAAACAATAAAATACCGTAGAATTTCCACAAAATTTAATCATTTATAAGTTTCAGGAGGAGTTTTTCATTTTGGTTCTTGTTATTAAAACGTTTTCACCTTCAAGAGCAACGTGTCCAACTTGGGAAGAGTTATGGAATTTGTATTGATTCTAATACTGTTCATATTCTATTTTGTAACATTCTGTCTTATTCAAATAACTTTGTAAAATCATCTTGCTGTCTTTGCTCAGGCTTGAACTCAGAACCACAAGAGAATTAGCACGCTTTATCCAACGTCCTCGTCGTCACTGCTTTTGTGTCTAAAGCAAGTTAGATTGATGCATTTTAGATTTATGAACCTTTTCAAGTCACGTGTGTATTGGAAGCGCAAATATTCTGTCCCTCCATGTCTTGATGGGTATATTATTACGATGTGTTAGCATTTGAGCAGGTTTTAAGCTTCAACATTTTCAGTGATACGCAGTGTCTAATTATCTAAACTTATCTACTGATGTCAGAAGCAACTAGGAGTTAAAGAAAATGGATACATTAAAGTGAAGAATAATAAGGACTATTTTAAGATAAAATTGGTGTCGCAGTCCTTTTTTCCTGAATTATGTTAGACAACTCCGTATAGAAAACAATTTTGGATGTCTTCTCAGATGTCTTTCTTTCTTGAGATATGTTTTACTCAGTATTACTGCATAATCACATTTGACACACCGGTTCACGTCAGATCACTGAAGTTAAGCAACAATGAGCCTGGCCAGTAGCAGATGGGTGACCATTTGGGACTTCCAGGTGCTGTATGTTCTCTCTGCTTGTCTCAGCATTGTTTCCAGTCGTCCTGGACTTCTTGCGATTGGATTCAAGCATTGCCGATTCAGGAGAGGTGTGGTTGATGATTGTGCAACTCTTGCCTCACAATTACACGTGCAGCTGCCGCTACAGGAGGCATCCTTTGTCTTTCGAGACTGAACGGAGGCATCGCGTATTACTGAATTTCGTGCAGCAAATCTTAATATAAACAGTTATCATCAACTTTCAATCATCGTCAAGATGATTACGTTCACACGCTCATGCCAGGTATCTTGGTCTTTCGTGGCTGTTTCCAGGTCCCACCTCTTAACATTGCCATCCCTTGCAATAAAATCTGGGTATGTGAGCAGTCTACTTCTTGGGTAGGTAGTAGAGTTCCACAGAAGTAGGGAAGGTACAACTTCATTTACTGCTCTAAAACAATGGCCTGCAAACTGAACACGTCTTGCTTTGACAATAGATGATGCCAATGGAAGTTTGCTATAGATTTGTTGTTTGGTTGGATGGATCTTCTACAAGAGATTTTGGGCTCTCATGGGAAGGCGGGTATATTCACCAATCCGGTGTGTTTCCAACTTTTTGGGTAGTGTCCATATTTCCGAACCATAGAGGAGGATGGATTGTATTAACGATTGAAAACTCTTTCATTGCAATGCATTGTTTATGCAAAGATTTTCTTTTGATTTGCTGTTGAATCACCGCTTTTCAAGGTCACTAGGTGCTTCTCTTCCGGTTTCTGTTTGTCAATAAAAAAGAGAGAAGAAAAGAAGGAGGATTAATAAATACTATAACGGTGAGAAATTGACTTTTTTTATTAATGACTAAGCAGTTACCTAGTCCAAAGTATAAGGAGTATTGAGATTGAAATCGCTGGCAACTAAATAAAAGAAAAATGAGGAAAGTTATGGGAGTATTAACATTGATTAATTGTATGAACTCATTATTTATCGGATTATTTTTTTTTCACGAATTTGTTTGCATTGAGTTTTAAGACGAGAGGTTTGTAATCAGCAGGGAAGCAATCCCATGATACAGTGTTCCATAGACTAGAATTCCAAAGAAGCTCTGTCCATGAAAATACTGATTGAGACATATAGGGATGAAAGGAATGGGTTTTTTTTATATGATAGCAAAATCAGTTCCTGTTAAAAATGTTTTACATGGGAAAACCTAACATTGGAGCTCAATCAATCACTTTCAATAACGATAGAGCAGATGGAGACTAACAACGTTTTTCCTGTGAGAAAGTATTTGCAAGGAAGGCAAAAGTTCACTCCCCACCAGATTTTAAATGTGAAGACAGGAAATGCATTCATAGCATTTGATATTTAAAAAATGTTATTTTGATATTTAAAAAATGTTATTTTGATATTTAAACAATGTTATTTTGATATTTAAAAAATGTTATTTTGATATTTAAAAAATGTTATTTTGATATTGAAAAAATGTTATTTTGATATTTAAAAAATGTTATTTTGATATTTAAAAAATGTTATTTTGATATTTAAAAAATGTTATTTTGATATTTAAAAAATGTTATTTTGATATTGAAAAAATGTTATTTTAATATTTAAAAAATGTTATTTTGATATTTAAAAAATGTTATTTTGATATTTAAAAAATGTTATTTTGATATTTAAAAAATGTTATTTTGATATTTAAAAAATGTTATTTTGATATTCAAACATAATTGCACGCAATCATCACATCTCATCGCAAGAACTATGAATTGCATGGCAAAAAGCAAATATACCTGAATTAGTCATGATAGCAAAGCGGCTATGAAATTTGCAATTAGACCACAGAAGTTTCTATAGCAAATAGTAGATAATGTATAGCAATACTCAGATGCATGGGTTTAAACTGTTTAAAACGGTATTTTCCACATAAGGTTAAATTAAGCAAAGAAATGGCAAATTCCGTTAAAAGGTTAAAAATTAGAGTTAGAGCTACATCTCAAGATATGACGTCACAGGCAGGAAGTAAGACATGGCATAAAAGAGGAAACTATTTTCCTCTTCGGTCCATGAATGGACTGTTTGTTTTTAGTTGAAGCTCTGCCTTCATTTTCTTCTCTGTATAGTGGGCTAAGAAAAATCCACGTAATGGTAAAAACATAACACATCAAATATTCACGCCAAATATTAACGAAAAACACTCGTCTAGCTGAAACCACTGTCAATAATGTCCCCCACTCTTCATCTGTGCCTAATCCTAAACATAGATTCCATGAACAAAGCTTCTTTCTTAGAACTGCACGTCTGTGGAACTCTCTTCCGTTTGTCTGTTTTCCAGCTGATTACAATTTGGTCGTCTTCAAGTCCAGCATAAACAAATTCTTCATGAACCGTCCCCTTAAGTAATCCAATTTACCAAATTTCCACTACTAACGATTACTACAACATGTTCCCTTGACCACTCTTTAGTCATTAACCCTCATTATCGAGTGGCCTCTGGGCTTTGATAAGTGGTGATTCCTCTGTAAAAAAAGAGAACACTATGACATCATTGAGCAAAAATGTTAACATTTTCGTTTTATTGTATTATATTATTGAAGCTATAAGGAGAGAGGAAGACATAGACACTTTGGCTTATTTTATAACATCACAATCCAATGAACCAACTATTTATGTGCTAGAGAGACGAACAGCTGTTTCTGTCACTGAAGAACTTGACAGGCATTATGTAAAAGTCAAACAATTCTGCATGCTATACTACAAATGAAATAAAGTTACTGGCAACACATTCAATGATAGAGGTCTATTTGGATTGTGTAGAAAAATGTTTCTAGTTTGGTGACCTTGTGTCATATTAAGATGAGATTTGTGCATTTGTTATTGTGTGGTGTTAATGCTGATTTTAAGAAACTTTAGTGATTTGAAGGCGGAGATGACTAGAAGTCAAGAGGGGTAAATTCTAGCAACATCAACAAATCAAATTGAATGAAGAAACAAAAATATGTAGGTGCCGCAGCCGCACTGATATGAACTTCTTGAATAAGATAGTTAGCAATTTTGTAAATAATGATTTCATAATCGGATCTAGTTATTGGATTTTTATTAAGCATACAGCAACTTCATAAATTGTATAGGATGACGCCCCTTCTATATTGGAACTTACTCATGGAATCGTTAAAAAAATGCACAATTTTATTTTATATCTTGTATAAATGTACATCAGACTATGCCTAACATGTCCACCAAGATTTTGTCTTGAATATCCAACAGTCTTTGTTTTTGTATTATTTGAATTATTCAGACAACTTCCCACAACATTTCAGTGGGTATAACTTCTAACCTTCTTCAGGTGTATCTTATCGAACCCGGGGATCTTTTTCTCAAACTCCAGCACCGGCACGGAATTTCAAACGGAACCCTTTATTTAATCCACAGGAAGTAGCATGCTCACATTCCGTCAGCCATGACTGAGCAGAAGTCCTAAATAATTCGCAATTGTATTTTCAGCCTCGCCTGCACTGAGGATTGAATCTTCAATCTCTAGAAAAGTGTGACTTTACACCTTAACTGTGAGTACCTTATTCACTACCCGACAGGTGCTTCCATTGTGAAAATAACATTGAAGATGAGAACAATAGTCCAAAGAATCCAAATAATACAGATAATCAATCCTCATCTAAAAAATTCAGAAACAATCTTTGTCAATGATATGTGAATGCACTTTAATGATTGTCATATCAGTAGGAAGTGAGAGTAACAGAAGCGATAGTGATAGGCGATGTATAGAATAAAAAAACCCAGTACAGTAAGAGAGGATAAAAGTGATAGACAGAAAATTAGATAATTTAATTTAATTTTAAATTGATAATTTAATTGAAAATTATGGATATTAATAATTAAAGTTAGGTGGTCAACCATAGTATACGGCAACCCGAAGACTCCCTTTTCATTAGCTACTACACCAAGATATAGAGGGGAGGACGTCACTAATTTCTCACCTTATAATGGTCAGTGGGGATCAAGTACCATTTTTTGAATGTTTGTCCTGAATTTCTCCTTGCCACTGGACCCAAGCAGTGCCGATTCAGGATAGGTGTGGTTGGAGATTGCTCAACCCTTGCCTCACAATTACATGCACAGCTTCCCCTACAGGAGGTATCCATTGTCTTTTGTGACTGAATGGAGGCATTGAATAGACTAGCTGACAGCCTAGCGTTGCCCGGTCATATAATACGCTTAAACATCATATTTTATTTTATGCAGATTTCATACATATTATTATAGAATCAATCCTCTATTGATTATTATATATTAGGAGGAATAATTTGGTCGGTGGACTAAAAAAAGATAAAGAAACCTCAGTGGGGATCAAGTACCATTTTTTGAATGTTTGATATTACTTGAGCAAAGATTGAACTCCAATCTCCCAGTTTATCAACAAATACTCTTTCCATAATACCAAATTTTTTTATTTTTTTATTACATTTTCACCCCAAACAAGGCACATTGCCACTTTAATGTAGGGGGCTACTATCAGGGGAAACATCTACTGGGGTACTATGTAGGGATTAGGGCAGCGAGATGTTGGTTCACGTTGCACTTGAACTTATGCATGTCAGTACAGTTGGGGAAGCAGTGACCTGGAATGGAGAGACAGTCTAATTAGGAAAATTAAAATATAAGTTTGTTCAAAAATAACTTTATTCCCAAAGATGGGGAATATTTTAGCATGTATTTTATGTAATTCAAATACATAGGAAATAAAGCCTTAAGAAAACAACTCAACTCAGTACAATAATAGATTAGTTTCTACGGCATAATCACGTTTGACACACCGGTTCCCATTGGATCACCGAAGTTCAGCAATGTTGAACCTGGTCAGTACTAAATGAGTGACCATTTGGGACTTCCAGGTGCTGTATGTAATCTCCGCTTATCTTGGCATTGTTTCCAGTCGTCCTGGATTTCTCCTTGCCACTGGACCCAAGCAGTGCCGATTCAGGATAGGTGTGGTTGGAGATTGCGCAACCCTTGCCTCACAATTACATGCACAGCTTCCCCTACAGGAGGTATCCATTGTCTTTTAAGACTGAATGGAGGCATTGAATAGACTAGCTGACAGCCTGGCGGTGCCCGGTTATATAATACGCTTAAACATCATATTTTATTTTATGCAGATTGCATACATATTATTATAGAATCAATCCTCTATTGATTATTATATATTACGAGGAATAATTTGGTCGGTGGACTAAAAAAAGATAAAGAACAATTTTTACAAATATTTCACGTTACACCGGCCAAGGGAAATTCCTTGGCTGATATAACGTATTAGATTTCCCTGGAAAAATTCTTCTTGACCTATAAGAGAAGAAAGACTATTTTTAAGATCGAATTTTTCCGATTTTCGATACTTAGATTAATTTCTGTATAAAACATATCTAAGAACACTGCCAGGTATATAAATTACCATTGTGTGAAATTTGCAAAAGATAAGCTCAACAGTTTCGTAACCTATGTGGAAGGAACTCACACACACACACACACACACACACACACACACACACACACACACACAAAGTGACTTTTATATAATAGTAGAGATAGAGATAGAAATTATCAAAACAGATATAAAAAAAAACAGATATAAAAAAAAAACAGATATAAAAAAAAACATATATAGAAAACAGAGTAAAACAGATATGACGAATTGGGGATCTGGTTTTCATAGCTAAATGCTAGTCACGACGATGTCTTTACACCAAGTAAATTTCAAACGGTACAACTAGTACGTTTTGTAAAGAACTGAATTCTTAAAGCAATCTCGTCAGCTCTCTCGGCCCTCTACGCCGTGAGATTTATCAAGCCGGCTTTTGTTACGAAAACGAAATAACTCTTCTCTTCCTAATCTCTTGTCAGTGTACATCATTTTTGTCTGAACAGCATCATAAATATGTTAATGGCTGCGACTGGGGTTTGACAACTGATAAATGACCCGACTGACCTCGGGATTTGAGAGTGGAACAAGGTGATGTCAGCACCCCCCCTCTAACTTCTCCTCCTCTCATATTTGTTCTTTCTTTGCTACCGCAACCACCAGAAGCCAGATAGAACGTCTCTACATATGTCGTGTATGTGGCATAGATTTTACTATGAAAACGTGCCCATTGATTGACCGTTATGATAAAGGAGAGGTCATTCTATTGTCAGATAAAATCGATTCAAATATGGAGGGGTTTAATCCATGAGAGAGCCGGGGCGTGATGGGCCTAACAAATAACTTCTTGGCCTACGGAATTAGTTAGGCCGAGCTAAAATCTAACCGAATCTATTGTCGTCATTTACATACTAACATGTTAGGCCAATTTCCTTTTAAGAATATTCATTTCCGGTGCAAACTTTGCTGAAATATGATTTTTTTTTTTTTATATAGTAAAAGTAAATTTTTATACGACTTAAAATATTTCTTACGAATTTCAGGTATAACTGAATAATTACAATAATAATAATAATAATAATAATAATAATAATAATAATAATAATAAGAAGAAGAAGAAGAAGAAGAAGAAGAAGAAGAATGTAACAGATCGCAGACTAAAAAATAAGAGAGCACGTTAAAGACGATCACGTTATAAATTTTTACAGAACTTAAAAACATTTCTTTACGAATTTTAGGTATAGCTAAATAATAATAATAACTACTACTACTACTACTACTACTACTACTGATAATAATAATAATACGTGTAGCGGCTATTTATAAATACCGAGCCTGTGCGAAATGATGTCATGGTAAAAAAGACTATAAAAAGTAGAGAGTACGTTAAAGACGACCACATTAGAGACATGCGTGATGTCACAGCCGTAACGAGAAGTCACGCGTGACGGGAGGATGTAGAAATAAATGTCGTTACAAAAAACAAAAAACAAAAAAAAAAAACCCCAGAAGTTGAAGTTTTTTTCCCCCCCTTTCGTATTCTTTGTTTCTTTTGCGACTGGGTCTACAACGTGTTGGGTCACAAATATCTACATGTTAACGCGTGTGTTAGTGTTACAATAAAAAATAATAATCATAAAAACATAACTTTTTATAAATAGGTTCTTTTTAATTATTACCGCATTCGATTTAATATCTGTGCATAGACGACTGTAGGAAATTCAATTCCAAACTCGTTATACTCATGGTAAATGCCCGACTGATCTCCAATCTTTGGTACATTATTGTAAAACATTCACAGTAAGAACTGGTCTTGTACAACCACAGCAAAGAACATTATTTTCTCTCTATTTATCAAAAACCAAACAAAATTTCCATGAACAGAGTTTCTTTCATAGAATATTCCATCTGTGGAACAAAATATCATGAGTCTACTTTCTAACCAACTATAGCATGATCATTTTCAAATCTAATGTAACCAAGACCGTCTTAAAAGACAAGATGGCCGGTGGGCAAAAATAATTTAATCTGCTGACGTCATCACGGGTAGTCCATTGCTTCTTGACACCGGTAAACACCGGTAGTGACTCGTGGATATCTCCATTCAGCAAAGTAAGTTTTAACGTGCCCCCCCTGTATTTAACACGATGTAACTAAAATTTAATTCAATATCATCATCCTAAGTTTTTTACCATTCAAAAGAAGAAGCTTCAAGTAAATTGCTAATATTAAAAAAAAATTTTTTACAGCATACAAAACTAATGAAACTGCGAGACAACATCGACTCTTTTGAAGAGACGATTTTTTTAAGCTGTTGAGTCATGTTTTAAAAATTTAGCAAAAATTAATTTTCCTGAAATTTTCAATATTTAAAAATAAATTATGCCGGCTGATAACATTTTTAAACATTTTTTTAAAGCTAGAAAGATAAAATTTAAAAATACATATATATATATATATATATATATATATATATATATATATATATATATATATATATATATATATATATATATATATATATATATATAAAACTTCAAAGTAAAAAAAAAAAAAAACGCGCGTTCATTTCGGGTTTGTATTACTGTACACATAGATTCGAAAAAGTTGTCAAAAAACAAATATATGACAAATAAATGTTACCAAAGGCAAGATAAGTTACTTTTCTACCAAACTAGATATATTTTTCGTGTTTTTATTCAATGTAATATGTTTATTCAGCTCGAAAAACAAGGTGTTATAAATAAAAAAACTAGAAAAAATATATGTCAAGCTATGTCACGGTAACATATATTGAGCGAGTTTTTAACAGTATTTTAACCATTTTTTTATTTATAACACCTTTTCCCAAACTTACCGCGTTAAAGAGGGAGTCAGACGCCATCTTGAATTTTCCGGGTTTGTATTACTGTACACAGATTCAAAAAAGTTGTCAAAAAACAAATATATAACAAATAAATGTTATCAAAGGCAAGATAAGTTACTTTTCTACCTAACTGGATATATATTTTGTGTTTTTATTCAATGTAACATATTTATTCAGCTCGAAAAACATACAGTGTTTACCGATGTATTGGAAAATTTAAAATGGCGGCCGACTCTCTCTTTAACACGGTAAGTTCGGAAAAAGGTGTAATAAATAATAAACTAGACAAAATACTCTTAGAAATTTGCTCAATATAAGTTACCGTGACATAACTTGATATATATTCGGTGGTTTTTTAATAGTATTTTGTCTAGTTTATTATTTATAACACCTTTTCCCGAACTTACCGTGTTAAAGAGAGAGTCGGCCGCCATTTTAAATTTTCCAATACATCGGTAAACACTGTATGCTTTTTGAGCTGAATAAACATGTTAAATTGAATAAAAACACGAAAATTATATCCAGTTTGGTAGAAAAGTAATTTATCTTGCCTTTGATAATATTTATTTGTTATATATTTGTTTTTTGACAACTTTTTCGAATCTATGTGTACAGTAATACAAACCCAATTTTCCAATACATCGGTAAACACTGTATGGTTTTCGAACTGAATAAACATGTTACATTGAATAAAAACACGAAAAATATATCCAGTTTGGTAGAAAAGTAACTTATCTTGCCTTTGATAACATTTATTTGTTTTTTGACAACTTTTTCGAATCTATGCTTACAGTAATACAAACCCACGTATTTTAACAAACTGAAAATATGGATATAAAAAAATGATTTTGCATGTTATTTTTGTTATGTGGTGAAATAATCTTAAATAAGAAACATGATTTTTTTTCTTTAGGTTAATTATTCTTTTACTGTGCAATATTTCATGAATTTATTAAAAATATTGTTTTTGATTTTGAAAAAATATTGTGGTTCATTTGCATTTAAAAATATTGTGGTTCATTTTGATTAAAAAATATTCATTTTGATTTAAAAAAAATATTGTTCATTTTGATTAAAAAATATTCATTTTGATTTTAAAAAAATATTGTTCACTTTGATTAAAAAATATTCCTTTTGATTAAAAGAAAATTCATTTTGATTTAAAAAATATTGTTCATTTGATTAAAAAAATAGTTTAATTTTAATATTTCAAATGTTTTGCTTGTGTTCTGCTTCAAATATTCATAATCTTACATGCATAATTTTCATTTAATTATATTAAATAAACTTCAAGTTTACTACAAATCAAATCGTGTTCCTTCACTTTTTAAAATGTAATTTATAAGTAATTAAAGAACGCATTCTAATTTTTAAAATCTATAATACAACGAAATATTCAATTGCTTATAATACTTAAACAAACAACTTGTGTTTTATTATTTTTTTAATTATTTTTTTATTATTAATATTAGATGAGTTTCAGTATAAATCATCGTGTTCTTTCTTTATTTCAATCCAATTTTGAAGTTTTGTAACGCTGTCTGTAAAAATTACTGTTCATTATTGACAGTCTAAGAGTTCCACATATCTTGCTTGTTGGGACCTCGGCGATGACGTCATTTTTTCAGCTGGCCGGCCATCTTTATAACGAAGGCCACGATGTAACCCAATACTTGTTGAGCCATTTTCTTAGATAATCAATTCCTCTTAAGTAATCTTCTGCCTTATTGTTTTCTGGCCTCTTGTGGATGCGATCATTGATGAACTGACAATCTATTTAAACCTTATTCTAAAATGGCCGTTGATCATTAATAAATTCTTACCCATTTTCTGGCCAGGTCTTTATTTATCCCTCTTTCTCTCAAGTTCAATTTTATCACTTCTTTCCATATTTTCCTTGACCTTCCCCTGGAAACTGAACCTGCTACCTCAACTGTTCTACATCTACTACTATGTAATAAGTAGGGCTAGGACAACAGCATATTCTTTTCATCATTTTGACTCTCGGGTGTGTATCCGTTGATATCTTATATGCTTTTATATAGAGTGATGTGGTTCTCGGTTGATTAACTGTGTCTGTGTCGGATATATACTCGAGAGTCAAAACAATGATATGAATATTCTGTTATATTAGCCGTAGTAATGAATAATCGAAAGTAACGTGCATTGTTTTATGATTGCTTCATGATTATCTCCCTTTTGGAGAACTCTTTAGTTAACCATAAAATCCCATTATACATGTATTAATTATCCTAGTCTTCTGCCATTCTTGTTTGTCATTACATTTACACTACGACCAATCATTATACTGTTATTTCACCGACCACCTTGCACTAATTGATCCTTATCCTCGAGTGTCCTTTCGGCTTTGATAAATGGTGAATTTCTTGTAAAAAAAAAATCTTATTTCCAGAAAAATTTAACTTATTTTTTTGTTTTATTATTAATTTTTTATCAAAAATGTTGTATCAATGTCCAATATCCCTTTCATCAATTTTTTCGCTCTTAACATAACTTGATTTCCATATTTCTTTTTCTTTTTGGTTTCTCCTAGATATTTACACTTCCAAACCCGCCCATTCACTATTGCCCGGAACTGACCAGCCACAACTAACTGCAGATACCAATGCCAATCTGCAAAACAGATTTATATGTACAGGTGATACAGCAATCCAGTTCCAACAATGTTCATACAAGCCAAGTGACATCTCAGGTCACACAGACTGGACAGGACCAAAACTGTTGACAACTAATACAACAACAGCAGCAACAAGAACAACAACAACAACGACAGTGACCACAATAGATGACAACAGGATGTCAGTATGCAACCCAGATTCCAGGAAACTGTCCGAAAGTAGTGACTCTTCTTCAAATCCCCGTCCATTACCACCAGTTCCTCGGATCTTTCACTGACATAATTACAGTTAAATCACAGTAAAAAAAAAAAAAAAAAAAAAACTAGCATTGACAATCACATATCATTTTAAACAACACATGCAAAAATTTAAAAAAATTAAAATAAAAATAAAAAAATGTCATCTCCATTCATTACTACACACACACACACACACACACACACACACACACGCACACGCACACACACACACACACACACAAACAAGGCACGGGGTCACCAACAATTGTTGCGTTTTTTATATACTTGTTTTATTATTTGATATTTTCATTTTTTTTTTCAATTATTGAAATAAGTTTTATGCAATTCGGACGATTTTTTTACATCTTCATCAGAAATTTTGTGAAGAAAGTAATTTTGGGAAACTTATTTCAATAATTGGAAAACTGAAAATATCAAAAAATAAAACAAGTATATAAAAAACAACAATTGTTGATGAACTCCTTTATATATTTTTTTTTCTCTCATTGGAATCTCTGTACCCCTTTTACATGAATATAAACATATGCATAAACACACATCGAGCACTTTGCTGGTGTTTTCTTCCACAAACCTTAGACAGGATATATATATATATATATATATATATATATATATATATATATATATATATATATATATATATATATATATACTATATATATATATATATATATATATATATATATATAATATATAATTGAATTTAAATTTATGTCTATATTTTCATGTATTTCAGTGTATAATATTCACTCCTTAACCAATTCGCCTCCTCCCTTGAGACTCGCTTTCACAAATATCCATGGCCTTAGAAGTAATCTAGATGATGTAAACTCCCCGGATATCTTAGCATTAAGTGAAAAGTGAAACAAACTTACACTCTTCAATCCCCCTCAACTACTTTAAAATGACAAGATACCTCTCCCTCTCTTCCGTAAGGACTCGGATAGATATATGCACGGGCTTGGAGTCTATATTCGTAGAACCCCCCCCTCTTAACTAAAGAGCAATGTCTTGAATCAGATGATCAGGCTTTTATGTGCTTTCGACTAGCCTTTCATCTCTGCATTAGTTACTTATATTTTATCTACCGTTCTCCCTAAAGTCAGAATTGTATCCTAATCCATCATGTCTCTGATAGTATAGATGCAGCGCTCTCCTTAGATAGTAATGCCCAAATACATGTGTTTGGTCACCTTAATGTCCACCATAAAAAAATGGATTGGTTTCTTAGGTTACACAGATGTAGCTGGATGCTCTACATAGCTTTCCTCACACAGACAGTAATGCTCCCAACCAGATCGTGAATCCCATTAGGCTTCACTTCTAAATCTATTCCCCACCACAGTACCTGAGGATTGTGTGACTAATGCCTACAGTTGAAAACGCGGATCACCTAGTGGTATAAAATCCCAAACCCAAGGTTAGGAGCCATTGCTCTAACTGCAAGGTACTACAAAAGGGTTGACTGGGAAGCTATTAGAAAACACATCAAAGATGCCACATGGACCGATATCTTCTCTTTTCCTGCTGAACAGTGTGCCAATGAGACAACTGGTGCAAAGTAGGCATTGAAGCACATCTTCCTACAGGTAAATATTATAGCAAGCCACACTCACCCCCATGGTTCACTACAGATTGTGCAGCTGCCATTGCAAAAAGACATCAGGTATTCCAGCAGTTCATACGTCATAAGTCAAATACGGATACGCAAAAATTCATAGATGCTAGAAATCATTGTAAGAGTGAAATAGCAACAGACAAAAGAAAGCATGCTGAAATAATCAGGGAACGCATTGAATCGCAAAAGATAGAAACTCGTGATTTTTGGAAAATATATAATAGTGTAGTGAATAAAGGGCAATTATTAATTCCTCCATTATCCAACAGCCAAAAGGTCGCATGTGCAACAACCGAGAAGACGGAACTGCTTTACAGGTGATTCGCCTCCAATTCCATCTTAGAGCCAACAACAAACAACTCCTTCCTAAATTTCCCTATGCGGACTAAAGCCACATTAGATGATGTAAAAAACACCCCTTCTCATGTCCGCGATATCATAAAAAACTTAGACACCACCAAGGCGTGTGGGCCTGATCTAATCTCTGCTATACTAATTAAGAAATGCTCAGCTGAACTTTCCAAGCTTTACAATAAATGTCTTGCTGAATCTTGCTTCCCTAATAGCTGGAAAATTGCCTCTGTGATACCAGTATAGAAGAATTCTTGTGAAAGGACTGACTCACTCAATTATTGTCGCCCTATCAGTCTTCTCCCTCTCTTTGCTAAAGTCTTTGAGACCTTAATTAATCAAACACTAGTCCACCACCTCGCAAAAGAAAATCTTCTCTCTGACAAGCAATATAGATTTAGGCAATGTCGTTCTACTGCAGCTATTTTAATAGTCATCTCTAAATGCATATACCATGTACTGAATAAAGTGGGCGAAGCCAGAGCTGTAGCCCTTGATATATCCAAGACCTTTGACAAAGTCTGGCACAAAGGGCTGCTAATGAAAATTAAATTCTACAGTATAACTTGACATATACTAAATTAGATCCTTCTTAGACAATAAAACCATCCATGTTGTCATAAATGGGCATACATCCAAGCAGCATAACATTAATGCGGGAGTGTCTCAGAGGCCAACCGTTAGACACTATTATATCTGATGTTCATAAACGACCTCCCTGATAATATTATATCTAGATGGAGATGATACAACACTCTATAACATGCATGAGGGAAGAACAGATGTACATAAATCTAAGACAATAGCAGAATCATTAGAAAATGACCTCAAGACTATAGTGGAATGGGGCCGCAAATGGATGGTAACATTTAATGCTTCAAACTCCTCGACCAAACATTTGTGCGCAATATAAACTGGAAAAAAATACATTGAGGACATTGCAAAGACTGCAACAAAGAAAGTGGGTTCCTTCTATCGAGCTAGAAGACTACTCACACCTGAGAGTCTTCTATACCTCTACAAGGCCACCATTCGCCCATTCATGGAGTATTGTTGCCACATCTGGGTTGATGCATATACGACTAGCCTTTCCCTCTTAGATAAGGTCCAAAAAATAGTTTTCAATCTAATAGATCCCACTTTGTCAACTAAGTTCCAACCTCTGTCTCATCACCACAATGTTGCATCTCTGTGTCTGTTTTACAAATATTTTATGGAATGTGCTCTGATAAATTCATTGCACGTGTGCCCCTTTGACGTACATAAAATAGTAGCTCCTTAGGTCCAATGGCGATATGCCTTGTTAGGGATGAACGTGAGTAAAAAAAAAAATTATCATTCATGATTTTTCAAACACATCTATTAGGCATAAGGCGTCATAATGTGAGCCATACAGGGTGGAATGATAAAGTTGTTATCCGATAAAAAACAACACTACATCTTTATTTTAAAACTTTATTGAAAAAATCAATTCAGGTAACTTGATTATGTAATAAAGCTGACATCTAGTCAATGTGGCCGCCTTCAGCCTCAATCACCGCCTTAATACGGGTCTAAAACTAAGAGCATGCCTTTTCTGCAAGCGCCAGCGGGAGCTTAGAGAATATTCAGTGGATGACTGTGATCAGGCTGGCTTTTGTCTTGTGGGAGGTCATGTTGGTGATGTCTTGGTGTATGACCAAATGAAGTAGTTCAGTGGGTTCAGGTCAGTGGAGGAGGAGGACTAGTGAGAGAAGGGTACAAAGTTTTAGTACTCCTTCTAAAGCGAAGTCTGGGTTTGTTTGGACTTGTAGGCCAGTGCTAAGTCCTGCTGCCATATCTAGGGTCTGCCAGTAGCCACTTGATTTCACCAGGAGATCATCACACTCTTCAGAACATCCAGATACATTTTGGTGTTTACTTTCAAGATGTGAGGTGGCATGATGTGGCCCTCACTCAAAAGCACACCAAAGACCATAACCGTGGCCAGAAACTTTGTTTTCATCACCCTGGCCACGTCCCTGTTATTTGTGGCAATTCAGCGATGCATTTTGAGGGTGCTGGCAAGGGTCCTGTTGTCATAAGTTGGATCGATAGAGAGCAGGAGTTGTACAGCGGCGCATCTCTGATCTCATTCATTGAGCATCATGTTACTTTCAGACATGATAGAAGTCTCCTATCACTCTTGGGATTTATACATAACTGGCCAACTAGTAGATGGTCTGCAACAAAAAAAGAAAGCTGTTTTCATCAAATGGAAATGGAAAAACGCCGTCTTTTCTAGAGAGACAATGTTATCGTTTCACTCTAGATTATCATAACGTAGTTTAATTTAATTTTAGACAAAGGAGATGAAGAGAGGGTGAAAAGTCTTTATGAAAATGCAGATATTTTCGATTTTTATAAAATTTTAGCAATAAGTATGGGACATCAATTAATATGATAATGATTACCAACAAAACAAGAAATAACTAAAGTATTTATAACCCTCAAGTATTTCAGACAGGGCTTACTTAGTTTAATAATAAACAACCCAACCACAGTCCCTGTTGCAAAGTTTCAAATCCTGCTAAAATAATGAGTCACAATAACAGCAAAACAGGTTTCTGTCAATAAATTTGTACGGATGCATGTTTCATTTAAAACAAAAAAGTCTTGCTCTATTTAGCAGAGTTAGACACAATTTTAATATAGAAAAAATAGAGCTGGCCAAAAATGGCACAAGATTGAGACAACAATAAAAATTGCCTCGGGTTAGAAGGATTACTTACCGAACGAGGCTAGAACAGATAAGATGCAATATCAGGATAGATACTACACTTTGATCTGCTAGTTAAGTTTTCTTTTTTTAAGCGGCTCATGAATGTGTTTTTAATATCATATTTAAAATAGTTTAGAATGTTTCACAATATTTTGAAATCCAAACTTCAATACTTTCTATCCTTCCTGGGAATAATTTTAAAGATTAAAATAGGAACAAAACAAATATCATTAAAAAATATAGACACACATACCAAAAACATCATTAAAAATATAGACAGACATACCAAAAACATTAGTAAAAATATAGACACACACACCAAAAACATCATTAAAAAATATAGACACACAAACCAAAAACATCATTAAAAATATAGACACACACACACACACACCAAAAACATCATTAAAAATATAGACACACACACACCAAAAACATAATTAAAAATATAGACACACACACCAAAAACATCATTAAAAATTATAGACGCAAATACCAAAAACATCATTAAAAATATAGACACACGCGCCAAAAACATTATTAAAAATTATAGACGCACATACCAAAAACATCATTAAAAATATAGACACACACACACCAAAAACATCATTAAAAATTATAGACGCACATACCAAAAACATCATTAAAAATTATGGACACACACACACACCAAAAACATCATTAAAGATATAGACACACATACCAAAAACATCATTAAAAATATAGACACACATACCAAAACATTATTAAAAATATAGACACACACACACCAAAAACATTATTAAAAATATAGACACACACACCAAAAACATTATCAAAACTTATAGACAAACACACCAAAAACATCATTAAAAATATAGACACACATACCAAAAACATCATTAAAAATATAGACACACATACCAAAAACATCATTAAAAATATAGACACACATACCAAAAACATCATTAAAACTTATAGACATGCACAATAAATATCATTAAAAATTATAGGCACATAATAAATTTCATTAAAAAATATAAACACATACAACAATCATCATTAAAAATTATAGACACTCAATAGATATAATTAAAAATTATAGAAACACAATAAATTTCATTAAAAAATATAAACACACACAACAAGCATCATTAAAAATTATAGACACACACAGCAAGCATCATTAAAAATTATAGACACACAATAAATATCATTAAAACTTATAGACATACACAAGAAATATCATTCAAATTATCAACACGCAAAATATATCATTAAAAATTATAAACACACACCAAAATATAAAAAAAAATTAAACACACAACAAATATCATTAAAAATTATAACACAACTATCATTAAAAATTATAGACACACAACAAATACCATTAAAAATTATAGATACACAACAAATATCATTAAAAATTATCGACACATAATAAATATCATTTAAAATTATAGACACACAACAAATATCATTAAAAATTATAGACACACAATAAATATCATTTAAAATCATAGACATACAACAAATACCATTAAAAATGATGAAACTGAATTATTATGGTTGTTTCATGTTCCAACAGTTGTATTTAAATATAGTCAAACAAGCCAAAGAGAAGTTACCTTCGAAGTAACACCAAAAAATGAACATCTGAGTTTGCTCTTCAAGATACATAAAATCGCCTTTGACATGAAAGATGTAAAAACAACCAAGTTAACAGAATTCTATTTTCAGCAAAGAAGTTATTCAACGAATTCATTCACCATTATCAAACTCATTTCTTCATTATAAATATATGTTGACAAAAAAAAAAATGTGGAAAAAGATCTCTGCCCTCTCGTGTGGCATCTACTATTGACAAACATTTTGCTTAAGATTTAATTGTTGCTTTACCTTGACATGTGGTCAAATCGGAAATGACATGCTCTTCAAACTTATTTCTTTCTTCTCTTACATTCTATCTTATTTCTCTGCAGCTATTTTTGTTTGGCTTTTATTATTTTATTATTTTATCCAACACTCTCAACTTTTCACATCTACTGCTCATATATATATATATATATATATATATATATATATATATATATATATATATATATATATATATATATATATATATATATATACATGTATATATATATGTGTGTGTGTGTGTGTGTGTGTGTGTGTGTGTGTGTGTGTGTGTGTGTGTGTGTGTGTGTGTGTGTGTGTGATTGTGGATTGACTGGAGATTCTGTCATATTTCCTTTTCGCTCCCTGGCCGCTTTTTTTTTAGAGCAGTTATCTGCCCTTTGTTTACATTCTAGTCGCCCTCCCCATTTGAGACGTATTATTTGTAATTATTATTTTTTTTATTTATTAAATATTTGAATGCTATTTATTCAAATATATATATATATTGAAAGAAACATTTTCGTGTTTTTTTTTGGAAACATTTTTTGTATTCCTACGTGTCAACAAATAGAAAATAAATACAGAAAAGATATAAACATCTATATATTTTTCGTAGTGATTTTTTATTCATATATATATATACGTTTAACATGGTTTAAACAAAAGTGCTCAATACCAAGGTAGAGCAAGATATACTTTTTATTTATTTTTTACATAAACATTTAGATATCGCTACACATTAGTATGCTTCAGTCAACTAGTTATAAATAACTAGAGACTTCATAAGGTAATGTTGCTTTTACAAAAGTCAAATTCTTAATCTAAGGTTAAAGATTTGTAGAAACAACATCCTCTGATGAAGTCTCTGATTATTAATAGCTGGTTGATTGAAACATACTCATGTATAGCGATACATTAATGTTTATGTAAAATTAAATTATATATATATATATATATATATATATATATATATATATATATATATATATATATATATATATATATATATAATCAAATACCTACAGACACTAGTGTTTCATACTTTCGGGAATCTTTAGTGCAGGGTGTCACGATTAACACCAGTGGATAGATTCGAACTCGGCGACACAAGCCATATATATATAAATTTTCAATTAAAATTCATTCTCATTTTGCATTATATATATATATATATAATAAATTAAATAAACATGAATATACATAAACGATCACACATATATGTATATATATATATATATATATATATATATATATATATATATATATAAATCCCCGAAACAGTGTTTCATGGTAAACAACTGATGATCCCTTGAAAAATAAAAAAATTGGTATTATAGTAAATTTGAGAGTTGATGCAGTGATTGCAGGTGATTAAATGACTTACTGACTAGATGTTTTTTTTTTTTTTTTTTTTTAACGAATCATAAAAAATAATTTTTTGTATAGTTTCAAATGTTAAAAACTTCAAAGACTATATATATATATATGTATGTATGTGTACATTTATATATATACATAAAAAAGAAAGAAAGAAAGGAGGAAAATCGTCTACCTTAAACCACTAACCTAGTTCTAAAACAGATCCTTTGTTCGATAAAATGCATGCCCATTGGCTGATAGGAAGGGGCGCGGTGGATACTAGAAAGCTGATTGGCTAACTAAAATCCTCAACATATATAAAAACGAGAAACAACCACAGAATTCGCGCATAAGCCTGAGGAATCTTATAGTGGATGAAACGCCGAATATTCAATGTAGCTTAATCGCCATATATATTTTATAAATTACTAACTAGCTCTACCTACATATTGAGCACTTTTGAAGTAAATACTTAAAGTTTACGCATAAATCTATACTTTCGTATATTAATTTTATGTGAGTAAATGAAATAGTTATATATATATATATATATATATATATATATTAATTAGAGTTGGAACGATTATTAAGAATCAGAATCGGGAATTGGAAAAATCGCAACTTTTGGAGTATCAGAATCGGAAAAAATTATGCATAATTTCAGATGCCAAAACAATTCTTTTAATTGTTTTTATTTGATTCTGTTTAAAAAAAAAAAAAAACTCTTCACTACTGGTAGTAATAATAAATAATAAATATTGCTAGATTTTAAACTACGAGTAAATCTAAAATCTATAAATCACCCCCCACACTTAGGTGTTTTTACATTTCAAAATATATGTGTGCACATTTAACACATGTTTGTTATGGTAATCGGAAAAAATAACAACGTTGTAGTTAAATATTCAAAGATTTGTAAGAATCGGAATCGGTAACTGTATCTGAATCGGAAATTTAGTGCGGAATCGGCAATTGTATCGGAATCGGGAAAAATATTAGGCTCGGCCCTTATATATAAATAAACATGCAATATTTACTCTTTACATGAATTTTTATTTTTATTTTATACTGCGATGCGTTGATTCATAGGTGTCTATCCTTGGACCTTTATTATTCCTAATATTCATAAATGACCTCTCTGATAAAATTTTTCTATGAGATGGGCATATATGCTAATGCCACCACGCTCTATAACAGGCACATGGGGAAAACAACTGAATAAATATCTAAAGAAATGGCAGAAGCACTAGACGAAAACTTCCAACTTGTAGTGGAATGGCGACAAAAATGGATGGTCACATTCAATACTGCCAAGACTAAGCTTGTTTCCTTCAATAATTATAAGAAACCTTCTCTATCACCAATAGCAATGGCCCAAAACACATTACCTGAAAGTACTTCCTTTGAACTCCTCGGCTTAACGTTCACAGTGAACATGAGTTGAAACAGATACATTGAGCGCATTGCCAAGGCTGCTGCAAAGAAGATGGGCTCTCTCTCTCTCTCTCTCTACCGTGCTAGAAAGCTACTTACACCTGACAGTATCTTGTACCTCTACAAGGCCACCATTCGCCCATGTATGAAGTATTGTTGTCACATTTGGGCTGGTGCATCTGCTACTTGTCTCTCACTCCTGGACAGGGTTCAAAAGAGAGTCGCCAACCTGATAGGTCTTGAACTGTCATCTAAGCTTCAGCCTCTGTCCCATCGATGAGATGTTGCATCCCTCTGCCTGTTCTACAAGTACTTTAATAGTGAATGCTCTGACGAACTACAAGTACTTGTACCCCCTCAACATAAATACCCCCATCAAACCCAACAAGTAGCTAAATCCCACCCCTACACAATAGAGATACCTAGGTGTAAAAAAGCCTTCTACTCCAATAGTTTCTTCTCCAGAACTGCTAGACTTTAGAACTCCCGGGATTTTGCTTTCCCAACTGCACTGACATGCAGAAGTTCCAGTGTAATGTGAACAGGCATCTTGCTGCTCATCTCACTTCATAATATCCGTACAACTTATGTCCCCTATAGAAACTCCCTACTTAAAGTGGCACTGTGCCTTGTTTGGGGTGAAAATTGGATATATATATATATATCTTGTCTTGTATATAAGATACACAGTTTTTCCCCTCTGGATCAAAATACCGTAGGTTTACAACAACAGATTGCACATAAAAATTTATTATGTTAACACTATTAGCCATTACCTTACATAACTATATAACTCCATTACAGACACATTATTCCATAATATTAAAACATTAGATTTATTCATAGGAGCGCCATCTTCATCATTGTCATAACCTACAGAGGAAGTAGCTCAAATTTTACCCCCTATTCCATAAGACAACGTACGACCTCATTCTACACCGCATGCATTTATATTTTTTTCTACTTTCCTGGGTCTACTCCATCATTAACTGACTAGTGATTTCATACACATCGCCTACGCTTAACACTTTACCCCTACACAATTAATGATTTCACCCTCTTCCCATCCCTCAAAATCTCATTGGTTGCCGGATTTGAACGAAACATCATTCAAAAACGAAGACTTCAGAGATTACCACAAACATGACTTCCCTGAGTAGAATCATTAAATACAAACTTTGGAATCTAAAAAAAAAAATTTAAAAAAATGATTTGCACTTCATTTAAATTATTACCCGTATTACCAGTACTGTTAACGTTAATATCTTACTAACATCACTATGAAACAAATTGTTTGGTTTGTTGTTTATTTGTCGTGTTATTTTACCAAACAGAAATTGGAGTTTCATATTTTCCTTACTGTTAACATTTATTTCATTTACAGTGACAAATAATTATTATTTATATTTTGTTTCAGTAATAAAGTTACAGCTACAAATCATTATTAATTATATTTTATTTTAGTAATAAAGATAACGATACAGTAATTCGTTTTTTTTTTATTATTAAATGGTTATTACGGACGTTTTAAAAAATTAAATCACGCTATTATTTTACATGTTCAGATGTGGTTAACAATTACTTTAATAATAAAGATACCGTAATAGTATTTCGTTTTTATCAGACAACTAGCCTGGGTGCCCGGCGTTGCTCGGGTATTTGGAGATATGTGTTGAGCAAAAAAAAAAAAAAAAAAAGTTGCAGTAGGCAGGCAGGCTCGAACCCATGACATAAAGGCGGAAAAGAATGTGCTGTGCATAACGGTGTTGGTTGAACAAAGAAAAAAAAAGAAGGTTGCGAGCGAAAAAAAATAGGAGTAGTTAGCAGACTGAAACCAATAACGCGCCAGAGGAAAAAGAGGTGAAAAAAAAGCAAACCATCTTACCGATGTGCCTACCGTGTTCGTAACGTCATGGGCGGTCGAAATAATGCCTTTTATGTGATGCCGAGGGTTGAGTGACTTGCAAAAAATGTCAGTGAAAAAAACCGACCCTCCCTGTAGAAAAGTGCCCAGTTGAGACTGAAAAAATTAATGTTTTGGGTCAATTTTTTCGATATTTGTCGTCCAATATTTATCGAGCTTCAAAATGATACCAATCTTGTGAAAATCTGTCGCCTCTGTCGGAAGTTTTAGGCAGACATACATACATACATACATACATACATACATACATACATACATACAAAAAGGGGTAAATATGAAGATTCTTTCCACCTTCGACCAATCCTTTAAAATTATCCCTTTAATAGGCTTTCCAGGGTGCTGAAAACAAAACTCAGGTTTAAAATTCCGGCAAACAAGTAGTTTAAAATATATGAAGAAATGTTAATTTCAAAATAGGTTTTCGGGGGTGCTGAAAATAAAAATCACGTTTAAAATTCTGGCAAGCAAGTAGTTTCAAAAATATTTAAAAATGTTAGTTTAGCACCCACTTTATGGCCACCTTTTGTTTCGGGGGAGAGGGTGTGTCAGCGTACAATGAACACAATTTCACGTAAACTGTGCACCCACCTTTTTTTTTGGGGGGGGGGCTATCAGGCATTAATAATCGATTTGACGTGCACCAACCCCAAACAAAAAAGTGAGTGATCATTTTACATTAAATTGTGTCCAGTGTACATTGACCACCCCCCCACTTCCCGAAAAAAATGTGGCATAATATGGGGTGTCTATTCCGAAAGCCATTTTTAACATGGGGAGGTTGGAGGTTTTATATATATATATATATATATATATATATATATATATATATATATATATATATATGAATAAAATATCAATCCAAAAAATATATGAATGTTTACATCTTTTCTGTATTTATTTCATATGTGTTGACGTACAGCAATACAAAAAATCTTTTGAAAAAAAAAAGAAAATGTTTCTTTCAAAAGTACATAATTTTCGACCGATCCTTCGGTCTTCCTCGGCATGAATGATATATATATATATATATATATATATATATATATATATATATATATATAGTCCTGGTCAAAATCATAAGACCACTTAAGAAAGTAAGCGTTTACGCATAATATCGAATTTATGGTTGAAACCATTGCCAAAAGGGAAAATATGATGGAAAAAAAATGAAATCTGCTTCATTCGAAACTTAACCCTGATCTAATAATTATTTTTTAAAAAACAAACATTTTTACCTGGTCAAAATGATAAGACCACTGATAATTTATCTAACAAAAGGCAATTATAAATTACTAAAAAGGGTCTCAGTATTTAGTATAGCCTCCATTATTACGAATTACTTCCAAAATTCTCTTCGGCATGCTTGCAACTAAGTTTTTTATCAGTTGCAAAGGAATTTTATCCCATGTACTGAAAACTGAATCAGAAAGTTCCTTTATCGAATCATACTGGGTTCCATCCATCCTCAAAGATTTTCAATGGGACTGAGGTCCAGAGAACATGCTGGATGATCTAACAATTCTATATTATTTGAAGAAAAGTATTCTCGTGCTTGTCGAGAAATGTGTATCGCAGCGTTGTCTTGCTGGAAAATCCAATTTCTGCCACACAGACGTGGACCTTCAGTCCTGATACAAGCATTTTCAAGCATTGAAATGTACTTCAATGATGTTTGCTGGCCTTTCACTACTTGCAACTTTAGGATCCCAGCTGACGAGAAAGCACCCCAGATTATTAAAGACCCTTCTCCACTATGCCGAGTTGAAAAAGTCTCTTTGGGCAAATTTTTATTATGCCAGTAGTGTTGAAATCCATCTGAACCATCTAGATTAAACTTTTTCTCATTGGAGAAAATTACATTTTCCCACTTCTTTTCATCATAAGTCTGGTATTTGGCGGCATATTTAAGTCGGTTAGTTTTATGCTGTTCAAGAAGACATGGTTTCTGCAGTCGCTTTAAATGATTGAAACCCTTCATTTTCAGATGCCTTCTGATGCTTTTAGGACTACATTCTGCTGCTGTTTGGTTTTTCAATCGACTTGAACTCATATTGGAGTTTTTTTTTAAACTTCTGATACGGCGATCCAGTGATGGGGTTATATTTTTTGGTCGACCTGGACTCTTTTTGTGTCCATATTGATCTGGATTTCTTAAAAAAATTGTGATGACCGTTTTGCTACGATTCACTTCGTTTGCAATGGATCTATGGGAGAGTCCACCCTTATTAAGCTCAAAGATCCTTCCTCTCTCAAACTCTGATAATGGTTTCCCTTTTGCCATTTATAATTTAGTAAGGTGTTTTTTTATCCACTAACAAGTTGCTTTTAGTAACATAGAAAGCTTTTCGTATTCATTTTTTTCAAAACTAGCCGATTTTATTAAAGTGGTCTTATCATTTTGACCAGGTGAAAATGTTTGTTTTTTTAAAAAATAATTATTAGATCAGGGTTAAGGTTTCGAATGAAGCAGATTTTATTTTTTTTCAATCATATTTTCCCTTTTGGCAATGATTTCAACCATAAATTCGATATTATGCATAAACGCTTACTTTCTTAAGTGGTCTTATGATTTTGACCAGGACTATATATATATATATATATATATATATATATATATATATATATATATATATATATATATATACACACACCAAAAGACTGAAATTATTGCAACTTGACTGTTTAATGAATTTCTACAAAATGGCTTGAACAAAACAAGATTTATATACTAAGGCGGACAAAATGAATAAATAGATACAAATGCAACTAAATTTCTCTATCTTCCCTCTCTCTCCCTTTTCTAATTTTTACCTCCCCTCCTACACTTTCTTTCATATCCTTACTATCACTCTTCCTCTGTCTTCTTACTTATACATCGCTTTCTCCCATCATCTTTCACTTTCCCTCTCCTCCTTCTACTCTTAACGCACTGTTTTTCAATTCCCCTCTCTCTTTCTTTTCCTTCTAATCCCTACTGCATATCCTTTTTCTCCCATCATATCTCTTAACTTCAACTCTTACTCCTCCTCTTTAAATATAGCTCCTCCTTATTATCTCTCTCTCTCTCTCTCACTCTCTCTCTCTCAAAACTTCTATTTACCCTCCCCCTTACAATTTTCTCCTTCCTCCTTCTCTCCATCTATCCCTTTTTAGCAGTGGAGGTGAAATAATTGTTTTATATTTAGCTATTGTTTCATTATGGCCAAAACCTGCTGTGTATAAATTTCTGTAGAACAGCGCTTCAGAATAAAATTACCATTTATAATCCATTTACTTTACGTTCCTTTCATGCAAGAATTTTCTGCTTTTAATGTATTTCAATAATTATTTATTATTCACTTGCAGTTCTTCCACAAACCATTACCTGTGGTTGTTAGCTGATAAAACCAGGCAGTGCTTCCTGGAGTGATAACAAATCTTTAATACTCTCACCATTGTAACTCACTTTGAGTTCTCGCTCATAACAACGATCATATTATTTGGATTCTTCGGACTACTGCTCTCATCTCATTTTCATATCGTTTCAGTTGACGTAACCTTTAATCTTCTCCGGGTGTATCTTGTTGAACTCAGAAACCTTTCTGTCGAATTTTCACGGGATTTTCATCATTTAATCCAAAGGAGTAGCATGTTCTCATTGCGTCAGCCATTACTGGGCATCTCCGTAGAATGAATAAAGGGTACCATTTGAAATTCTGTGTAGATTCCCAAGTTCGACAGAAAGGTTTCCAAGTTAAGCAAGATACACCTGAAGAAGGTCGGTGGTTACATCGACTGAACTGTCATGAAAATATCACTCAAGATGAGAATAATGGCTATCCCTTCTTAATTTTTCCATCCTCTCAGACGATTCAGAATCATTTTATGTGGCATCAACCAATATTGGTGCCACTATGTTTTGTTATTTTGTTGTGTTGAGGTGGGGGTGTCAGAACATACTTTTTTTAATATGTACCTTGGCAGTTTCATTTCCAGGTTAATTATTATGTACCCACAAAGAGTTTTCATATATGTCATTATCAGTGATTGCTCACCGACAATAACAAGTGGTGTCCCTTGATTGTTTGAGTCACAACTTTGCTAAAAATTTCCATCATTCTTGACCTCATTCGATAACCATTATAAATCATTTCGTGTAATCACAACAGTCATTTACTATTGATGGTTTCCTAGCAGAGACTGTTGGACTTTTTTGGGACTTGGATTGCAATAAGCCTTCCCAAGGACCCAGTACTTTCCGCACATTTCTAGTGGAGATCTGGTTAGTGTCCTCCCTTCTTCATCTTTCTATCCGTTTTCATTATCATTATTATTTCCTTTTCTTGTGCTTGTATATTACAATAATCTCTGATCCAAACAAGGTTAGTTTTTAATGGCCGTTTCTTGTTTTCATTTGTCCACCGCATTGCAATTTGTGTTGTGCAGTGTACACATCAGTACTCTCTTCTATGTTCAGAGATGTTTCGCACCAAGCAGAGATTTGGAACCTTAATTTTGCTTGGCAACTCAAAGGCACGAGTTTAGCATTACACCGTATCTGAAATCACTCAAATACCATATCTTTCAAAAAAAAAATAAAAACAAAACAAATATTTTATAAATTACTTGGTATCAGGATAAGATTATTCCTATAAAAAAATAGAAAAAGAATTAATATTCATCTATATTATAAATGTCGCCTGTCTGTTTAAATGTATGTATGTATGTATGTATGTATGTCTGCCTAAAATTTTCAACAGAGGCGACGGATTTTCACGAGATCGGTATCGTTTTGAAGCTTGACCCTTCGGATGACAAATATCAAAAACTTGGCTAAAAACATTAATTCTTTCACCCTCAACTGGGAACTTTTCTATAGGGAGGGGTCTCTTTTTTCGCCGATATTTTCGAAAGTTATCCACTCTTTTCGATTGACTAGCCTTAATTTAGACATTCATCATTTCCGGTTTGGAGATGGGTGCAACAGCAAAGACGTCACGTTTTTTTTTGTTTGTTTTTTTTCCTCACGCTTTTTTCCTCCTTCGCGGTACAGATTTGAGCCTACCTACCTAATACCATTTTCTTACTTTTTTTTTTTGCTCAACACACACTTCCAAACACCCGGGCACGCCAGCCACCCAGGCTAGTTACTTACAAAATATACTTATTTTTTTGTTTTATAAAACGAATTCGAATTCGTCCAATAATAATATTCATAAGTGTTATGGTAACCTACCTATTTACTCATAATGAACTCTGTTAACCATTATATAATCCACAAGGTTAATACTCTCATGGGCGAAAATATTGCAACCTCATGTGAGAGTACAAATTGTCTAACTTAACAGTTGGAAATACCGACGACCTTTCTTTGTATTCACTTCCATGTACAATATATTCTTTCTACTTAAACCTGTTCTTCACGTCTTTCTTTATGACACCTTTCCTAGAGCCACAACAATAATCTTGAGTAATTATAATTTAAACCTCATTGCAATCATTTTTAATGTCTTTTACAAAGAATTTATACACAATGCTGTTGTATATATGAGTGGAAATAAAACAATGGAATTGTAGATGAATAACGGTTTAATAAACCCATCTCCTCTAATTACACCAAGAAAGCTTACCCCCAAAATCTGTCATATACTTTGTTCTCATGAAGAGACTTTATATTTACTCAAAACCCGTTTTAATATCTACACAATCAAGGTATTCAAGCAAATTTTGAACTTCCTAGAACACTGATTGATCTAATAAATGAGGAAACAGGTGTAGAAAACAAATACCTTTACTGGAAAATACAGATGTAGTTGCTGGAATCGGCTTTTCTATTAGTAATATAAAAGTGCTCTGGAATTATAAATTAATACCCATTGAGCTTAAACTTTGAAAGTTTGTTTACATAAAAAATACACATTTCTAGTATATACTCCTAACTGAATGTGTCAGTAATGTATTTGTGGGATGCAGATATGAATGCAGGAGTATAAACAAGATTACATTCACTCCGGGGCAACACCATATGTCATTATTCTAGTATTTACATAATTAGAATTATGCGTCCTATGGATCCAAATTTTAGTATGCATTAAACATTACATTTGACTGTGTCATATCTTGCACTAATAGAGGGACATCAATGCCTTTCACATTTTTTTTTCTACAAAGGGGTCACCACATATCAAGGACCAGAGGCCATGCAAGGATAAGGGTTAATTGTGCCAATGTAAAATATATAAATGTGCTTAATATATATCTGCAGATATACACAACATTTCTTATATATTTAAATGTTACAAACTTATACTGACAAGGCTCAACGTTCGTTAACTTTTCCTTTTTCTTTTTTACAAAAGGATTAACACATATTAAAGCCCGGAGGCCACTCAAGGATAAAGGTTAATGTGTGTATGGTAGTCATTGGGACAGTAGCGTATTAATCGGTTGTGGTGGGAATTTGGTTTAATCAGGTTATTTATGATGACATTCAATAAGAACTTGTTTACATTGGACTTGAAAACGATAATATACTAGTCAGTTGGAAAGCAGACCAGCAGAACAGAGTTTCACGGGCATTTCTAGGAAAGAAGCTTTGTTCATGGAATCCATGTTTAGGTTTAGGCACCAATAGACAGTGGGGAAAATTTTGGATAGTGTTTTTTGTGAAAGATTGGCACAGATTGGAGCTCAGTCTAACACTTGCCATGAAAATAATAATAGTGCAGATACAAGATCGCAGTGTCTCTTCTGTTGGAAAGAGCTTGCACAGAAAAGAAATGAGCATCACCTACAAAGTCGGAGCCTTTAACCCAGCTAGAACTTCCTTCATTTCACAAATGTTAATTGCCTGTTGAACGAGGTGTCATCACTTGTGATGGCATACTGAAGGAACATGTGCAGAGGTAGGTAAATCAAAGTACAGATCAACCACTTTCAAACTCAACCCTTCTTCCAAGGTAGTACCACCACTGCACAAAAAGGGATAAGGCAGTACTTGTGAGAATTCTTTACTAATCTTTCAAATTATCGAATTACGTTAGTAGTTCAACTTTTCTATATAAATAAAACAGTAGATGTATGTATGTGTGTGTATCTGTGCAAAAATATTTAACCGATAAACTACTAAACTACTGGTCACATATAATTACCAGGAAATAGTAATCATACACCAAGGATATTTCAAGATTTATAACAAGTTAAATCTTTGTTTGGATGGATGAATAACGCGTACAGGTTGAAATGCAAAATGTTCATTTCAACTTGCTGGCATATTTCTATTAATTTTGCGCATGCACATTCATAGCTTGAAGTGGTTTGATTTTAAATCTTTCCGACCTACTTGTTGATAGCTCAAATGGTAGGAAATGTGGCAGGAACGTTAAATGTTTTTGTTTCGATTGTAGCTGATGACACTCAAGCCATTTATGTTAACTTTTGAAATCAGTAATATATATATATATATATATATATATATATATATATATATATATATATAGAGAGAGAGAGAGAGAGAGAGAGAGAGAGAGAGAGAGGGAGGGAGGATAGATAGATAGATAGACAGATAGATAATTTAATAGAGAATTGGCTTTGTAATAATAAATATGAAATCTGTATGAATTAAAATATATTTAAGCATATTTTATGACCGGGAAGTACCGGGAGCCCCCACCCCACACGCACACATACACATACATACACACAGGCTAGACATATATAGACTATTATTATTATTTCTGATGGACTAAAGAAAAAAAAGCACTTGTCATTGACTTTTTATTACATAGGATTTCTTTCTAAATTAATTTCAGATGGTGGAGTAAGTCTGCGATGATTGTCTTGATATTTTTTCTTGCTGTCCCTCACCAGTAAAATGGCTTTATTTGGACGATATAAAAGAGCGTGTGTTTTACTTGCTAACTTTTGCATGATGCGACAGATTTATATTTATTTATATACAAATAAATAGAAATTCTTCTTTATTATTATTATTATTATTATTATTATTATTATTATTATTATTATTATTATTATTATAATAATAATAATAATAATAATAATAATAATTAAAACAAATTAAAAATAACAACCTACTTTTAGTGATTGCAAGAGAAGAGATTGAATGGATGGTTAGGAATGAAATGAATAATGAAACTAAAATTGATGAAACTAGCTCTGATGAAAGAACTGAGAGAGTGGAAGCGCAGAAGGGAAATGTAAGCGGTGATGGGAGGCGGACAACTGAGGATGCATGGAATCCTATGGTTAGAGGAAGTAATGAGAAAGAGTTTGAAGGATCTAAGGCAGATGAGATCATTGACTCTGAGACAATGGAGCCAGTGAAAGGAGCAGATGTATGGAGAAGTGGTGATAAAGTTCAAACTTTGACTTCTGTAGAAAAAGAAGTACCTATTTACTATGCCTCCCCACGGGACAGAGTTAGACACCAGAGTCGTTTTTTAACGTGGAGAAAAGGTACAAAAATAAAAATTGTCTCAGTCGTGAAGGATTTCTCCTCCACCAAAAGAGAACAAGAAATAGAAGTGCAGCATCAGAAGTTAAGAGAGGTTCTTCTTAGAGACGATATCATAGAGATTCCAAGTATGAAGAGTAGTGATAGGTGGAAGATGAAAAACGAGGTAAAAATAACTCAAGGAATAATTCACAAAATCATAAGGAAGAACATATCGATTACAGAACTTAACAGGCTTCTGTATGCAGCGTCATACGTTATTGCGAATCGTCTTGGCTTATTACAGAAAAAAAAGGGAGAAATGAAAGATAGAAGGCCACACTGGCAGAGCCGGCTTGAAGAAAGTATTAAACAGTGGCGGAAAGATATTGGTAGAATCGAAGAAATAAGAAAAGGAGTTAAACTAAGACAGAAAGCCAAGGACGAGCTTGAAAGGAGGTATAGATTGCTAGAAAAAGGAACGATGAACGTTCTAACAATGTTGAAAGAGAAGGTCCACACTGGTGGTATAAAAATTAGGAACTTTGTTGGAAAAAGTATTGCATTTCGGCAGAAAAAACCTTTTCTGGAACAATCAGTCTCAGCTGTATAAAGAATTAAATGGTAGTAAATAGGCGGGAAATAACAACACTCCAAATGCAAAAGATGCAAGGAAGTTCTGGAGTGGGATTTGGTCTGTCGAATGGCGATATAATGAGAAGGCTAGCTGGTTGGGAGAGGTCAGAGAAAGGCTATCAGAAATTCAGCAGATGAAGAACGTTGAGATAACCATCAATGACGTTAAGGCTGGCATACGAAGGATGACAAACTGGAAGTCACCTGGTCCAGATGGAGTGATGGGCTTCTGGTTTAAACAGTTTCCATACTTTATCCACCTATAACTGCTGCTCTGTAAAGGGTTGTAGAGTCGGGAGATGCCCCTGATTGGCTTGTGAAAGGAAGAACAACACTGATTAGGAAAAATCCTGCAAAAGGAACAGATGCCAATAATTATTGACCAATTACATGTCTGCCATTGATGTGGAAACTGTTGACTGGGGTATTTGCGGAGAAAATTTATGAACATCTAGAGAGTAATGGTGTTTTTCCTGACTGACGAACAAAAGGAGCGCCGGAAAGGCTCGAGGGGTACTAAAGAGCAACTACTAATTGATAAAGCAATAATGCAGGATGCAAAGAAGAAGATGAATCTGAGCGTAGCATGGATGATTACAGAAAGGCTTATGACATGGTTCCTAATTCATGGATACGTGAAACACTATTGATGATGAGGGTTGCTGAGAATGTGGTAGGGCTTTTGGAAACAAGTATGGCTTAATGGAAAACGGTGCTGACAGCAAACAGAGAGGAGATGGGGCAGGTTGGCATTAAACGTGGGATATTTCAAGGAGATTCGTTATTGCCACTTCTTTTTGTAATGATAATGATGCCACTGAGCATCCTCTTGAAAAGAGAAAAACTGGGGTATAACTTTGGATCTGGTGACAGACGCCTCAACCATCTACTGTTTATGGATTATTTGAAAATATTTGGTAGAAATGAAAAGGAAATGGAGAGACTGGTAGAACTTGTGGGGACATACTCAGAAGAGATTGGGATGGAGTTTGCGATTAGTAAATGTGCGGTGCTAGTGATGAAAAGAGGAGTAAAGTTTAATTCGAATGGAATAGTGCTTCCAAATGGAGAAATCATGAAAGAAATAAAAGATACAGGGTATAAGTATTTGGGAGTGCTGGAGAGTGTAGGCATCATGAACAGAGAAATGAAGGAAAAAGTCAGGAAGGAGTATCTTAGAAGAGTGAAACTAATTGCAAAGTCGAAACTGTATGGAGGACACCTAATGAAAGCAGTAAATGCATGGGCAGTCAGTGTTTTGAGATACAGTGCGGGAATTTTAGAATGGTCTGACAAGGATTTGCATGACATGGATATCAAAACAAGAAAAGTTTTAGCAATGTTTGGTATATTTCACATTCGAAGTAGCATAGCAAGGCTGTATCAAAAGAGGAAAGATGGTGGGAGAGGATTGAAAAGTGTAAAAGATTGTGTTAGAACCGAGGAGATGTCGTTGAAGGAGCATGTGGTTAGAAGTGAGGAGTGGATGCTTAAGGTTGTGGCCAATGAAGTGGAGGTATGTGAGACCAAGGCTGATTATGTGAAGCATATGGATAGAGAAAGGGCAGAGGAACTGGCTGGGAAGAAAATGCATGGAAGGTTCTTCCAGGATATAGCAGAAGTGGCTGATGAAAGATCATGACAATGGCTTAGAGCTGGGTATCTGGCTAAGAGTACTGAAACTTTTGTTTGTGCAGCACAAGAGCAGGCATTAGAACATGATTGTTCAAAAAAGTGGTTCTAGGAGAGGGAGTTGCTGCAGAATGCCGGATTTGTGGTAAGACCTCAGAGTCAATTGCGCACCTTGCAGCAGGGTGTAGTGAACTGGCCCAAAGAGAGTACTGCAAAAGACACGATCGCATGGGACTCCGGATATATTGGGAGGTGTGTAAGAGGGTTGGGGTGAAGTGTGCTGGAAAATGATTTGAGGAGGTGCCTGATGAAGTGAGAACAAGTGAGGATGGCAAGGTAGAGGTATGGTGGGATAAAAGTGTCATAACGACCAAGCAATTGGAACATAATCGTCCGGATTTGGTCGTCATTGACAAGGTCTCAAAAAACTGGCAGATTGTAGACTTCTCAGTACCTTGGGACAGGAATGTTAGAGAGAAGGAGAATGAGAAGTGGAGCAATTATGCTCCATTGGCCTTGGAGATAAGGCATATACATGGGGTTAAAACACAAATAATCCCGGTCGTAGTTGGTACGCTAGGAGTAGTATCAAGTCGTTTGGAAGGACAATTGAAAAAACTACAAATCCCTGATGTTTTAGGTGGCCTTCAGACCTCTGCAATTATAGGTACCACCAACATCCTTAGGAAAACGCTTGATCTTTGAATCTCCTGGTTTGAAGCCGGGATTAAGGGAAATCCTCTGGAAATGAATCCCATCTCTTTCCAGAGAGATATTGATAAATGAAATCAGAATTATTATTATTATTATTATTATTATTATTATTATTATTATTATTATTATTATTATTATTCATTTATTTATTTATTTATTAGACGATTCTCAAAACCATAAAAGGTTGGAGACTTTCCAATTCAAAACAATTTTATGAGCGGAGAAGGAATGGTAGAATGGTAATTTTTAAAACTTACCCTGGGTACTTATAAGGTGCAATGTCTCCCTACATTCAAACGACTTCGTTACATATACAGCTGGTTCCCTTGAGTAAATTTTAATAAAAATAGTAAAGAATTTGTTTGGAATTAAAGTGCAAGTACATAAACACATTAGTATTTATATAATAGTTGGGAGAACAATTAATGTTACAGAAGCAAAATAAATAAAAAAATCCTTAATATGATGTGATTTGGTGAAAAACAGACACCAAATCGCCATTATAAGATTATCATTATTTTTTTTATCATTACATACTCACTAGAAGTTTTTTTACAAACATTAACAACGATTTCTCATTGGCAATTATAAATGATATTTCCTGAAGATTGAGTTACAACAACTATCTTCAGATTTCCAGCACTCTCCTCCTCTTTCAATGACTGATGCAAATTATTTTGTGCTATTGCAACAACCATTTACCATTGTTTTATTCGTGATAAGGACCATTGGAATTTGAGTAGTAATAAGCCTTCACAAGATTACAGTACTCTCCATGCCCTTCTAGTGAACCTCTGGATAGTGATTTTTTTTTAACAAAGGAATCACCACTTACAAAGCCTCGGAGGCCACTCGAGGATAAGGGTTAATGGGTGTATGATAGTCAATGGGACAATATCGTATTAATCATTAGTAGTGGAAATTTGGTAAATTGGATTACTTAAGGGGATGGCTCATCAAGAACTTGTTTACATTGGACTTGACTTTCTACAATATTGTAGTCAACTGGAAAGCAGGAAAACAGAAGAGTTCCACAGGTGTGCAGTTCTAAGAAAGAAATTTTCCTCCTTAGTCTATCTTTTCTCCTTCATGATGCTTATATGAGATACCAATCGAATCGAAGTTAGTGCCACCCATTTCTTTTTTTAGGGGAGGTGGGTCGAACAAAATTCCTGTCAATTTCAGTACTCATGGATTTGTGTAATGTTCTTTCTGTTTTTTGTTTTTTCTTGTTTTTGTTTTTGTTTTTTTTTATTTCTGTTTCAACTTATTTGTGGTTGATCTATATTATCTGATAATGTATATTGGTTTAAGCACTCAGGAATTTTCTTAAATGTTATTATTATTAATTATTAAAATTAAGTTTATCTCAGAATAAAATGCATGCATGGCAAAGAAGAAACACAGAAACGTTTGTGTTTGATTCCCAGAGGGAATTAATCAGGCTAATAGAAAAATGTATAATTAAAAAAAATAGAAAAAAGAAAAATGGCATAGTTACCCCCCCCCCCAAATAAGAAAAAACAAAAACCCAGCAAATTTCAATCATGGAAGAGTTATCAAAATGAAACCTATCTCCAAGTGAAGAATTAACATCAAATTAAGATACCAATTCTTAATATTTCAGAATAAAATAATAGAATCTTTAAAAAGTGTATGTAATCTTTATTTATATAAAGCTAAGCATGTGTACAAGTTTATATGTCTAGATGTACGAGATTCACTTCCTAAAATAATTAACCGATCATTATCAATTTTGGAAAGCAGCTACTAAGCATGATAATGTAGGCTATATTTAGTTTAATTAAGTTTTATGCAAGGATGGTAAAAAGGATGTGGAATGCTTCTGTAAAAAAAAAAAGAAGCAAAACAAACACAAAGGTCACCTTTCCTGGGATTGACCCATTGTCCTTTGATCGCCTCGGATTTCTATTGTGTTCTTTTTGTTTGCCTGGACACAGTTCGCCCGCACCTCTCCTTAACACTCCTCCCCTTGCACCAAAAAAAAAAAATTATATATGCATATAATAAATTTTTTTCAATAATTCAAGAATTCATGCATGTTTCTTTTTTTTTTCAAATTTATTTTTTTTTTTTCTTGTCCACTACTGTTAATGCATTTTATTTATTTAGTTTTCTATTCTTTTTTTTTTTCCGTGGACATAATTTAACATTATCAACACAAATCCATTATCACATCCACCCACCCGTTTTTTTTTTTTTTTCATTTCTTTTTCTCGGGGTCTTTCTCAATGCATGGTTTTGTTTTCTTTTTCAAATAACATCGGTGATATTTCACCTCAATTTTAAAAATTGACAATGAGGCAGCCAACGTCCGATAGACTATGCTTGTTTCTGCTCAAGTTACTTAATTTTTTACTTTACCATTCCAATTACTTTGTTGAAACAGGAAGCAGCTCTATCTTTCCCAAACGTCAGTTGCTTGAACCATGGCGATAAGGGATCTTTTATTGCATAGGACGGTGTTCACAGTTTACTTACTTTACCTAAATACAGAGTATTTTTCTTGCCCATCCTAAACAATTCCTTCTCTCCTGTTCTTTCTCCCCGCTACCAAACCTTGTGCTAACTCTATTTACGACAGGTTGGTTCCTATTCCTACTCTTGTGCACTGCATACGATATATATGGACAGCTGATTTCATCTCTATTGGTTGCATGTCCCCCCCGTCATGCTCCGTGTCACGATTTTTCGTTCCATCAATGGTACGTCAGATTCTTCATCCGACCTCTCCTGTTGATGACGACTCTTCTGCATTGGATAATCAGCTTTGTCTGTGGCTGATTCGCTGTCTGAATCACTAGATTCTTTTGTAGCTTTTCTTAACGTCCTCTCTGTAGTGGGAATCTCCCACTCCTCGATAGACGCTGCCCTGAGATGTTTTGTATGCGCCTTCATTACAGAGCTGGTTAATTGATCCTTAATTCAATATGAGACCAGGCTAGTCTTTTTGATCACTATGTAGTATGGTTTCCATTGTACAACTAGCTTTCCTCGCTTTTGGTGGTTTTGGTCTGACCCATGACCGATTGATTTCATGGATCTAGGTCGTTCTAATCCCAGGATTTCCCATTGTTTCTCTTCCTGCTTGCCTGGATGCAGCCTAGGTCACCTTTTCTGGAATTGACCCATTGTTCCTTTGATCGCCTGGGATTTCCATTGTGCTCTTTTTGTTTGCCAGGACACAGTTTGACCGCACCTCTCCTTAACACCGGTTTTTAAATATCTCCCAAATTTTAGTTTCTTTAAAGTTTTTCCAAGGTAGGGAGCATAATGTAGGTACACTCTTTCATTTGAAAGTTTGAATATAC
>NC_136502.1:22953674-23043674 GCF_053919585.1 Euprymna scolopes
AATTAATAAACTATAAATAAATATATATAAATATATAATATATAAATAAATATATATAAATAAATAAAATATAAATAAATATATATAAATAAATAACATATAAATAAATATATATAAATAAATAAAATATAAATAAATATATAAATAAATAAAATATAAATAAAATATAAATAAATAAAATATAAATAAATGAATAAATAAAATATAAATAAAATATATATAAATAAAATATAAGTAATTATATATAAAGAAATAAAATATAAATAAAATATAAATAAATAAAATATAAGTAATTATATATAAATAAATAAATATATAAAAATAAAATATAAATAAATATATATAATTGAATAAAATATAAATAAATACATATAATTAAATATATATGAATAAATATATATAAATAAATATACATAAATAAATATATATAAATAAATAAAATATGAATATATATATATAAATAAAATATAAATAAATATACATAAATAAAATATGAATAAATATATATAAATAAACTAAATATAAATGAATATATATAAATGAATAAAATATAAATAAATATATATAAATAAATAAAATATGAATAAATATATATAAATAAATAAAATATAAATACATAATTATATATAAATAAATAAAATATAACAATATACATATAAATAAATAATATATAAATAAATATATATTAATAAATAAAATATAAATAAATATATATGAATAAATAAAATACAAATAAATGTAAATAAAATATAAAGAAATATATGTAAATTAATAACATATTAATAAATATATAAATAAATATATATAAATAAATGATATATAAATAAATATATATAAATAAACAAAATATACATAAATATATATTAATAAATAAAATATAAATAAATATATCTTAATAAATAATAATACATGTAAATATAATATATATAAATAAATATAATTAATAAAATATGAACAAATATATATAAATAAATAAAATATAAATAAATATATATAAATAAATAAAATGTAAATTAATATATATAAATAAATAAAATATAAAAAAATAAAAATAGATAAATAAAATATAAATAAATAAAATATAAATAAATGCATATAAATAAATAAAATATAAATAATTAAACATAAATAAATATATGTAAATAAATAAAATATACATAAATACATATAATTAAATATAATATAATTAAATAAAATATGAATAAATATATATAATTAAATAAAATATAATTAAATAAAATATTAATAAATAAAATATAAATAAATAAAATATAAATAAATAAAATATAAATAAATAACATATAAATAAATATATATAAACAAATAAAATATAAATTATTATTTATAAATAAATAAAATATAAATAAATATATATAAATATATAAAATATAAATAAATATATATAAATAAATAAACTATGAATAAACATATATAATTAAATATATATAAATAAATAATATATAAATAAATATATATAAATAAATAAAATATAAATAAATGAAATATAAATAAATACATATAAATATATATATAAACAAATAAAATATAAATAAATATATATAATTAAATAAAATATGAATAAATATATAAAATAAAATAAAATATAGATAAATATATATAAATAAATAAAATATAAATAAATATATATAATGAATAAAATATGAATAAATATATATAAAATACACAAAATATTATAAAATAAAAACTACTGGGACAGAACGTGTGAAAAGAAAAAATACTGTAAAGTACTGAATGAATCAATTTTTTCCCTGTGTTTGTTTTTATTTTTCTATTTGTACACACGTACTCACGCATATATGCAAGGTGAAAGAAATATCAATTGTAATACCAGAGTGATCCACTCATACAGGAAGAATATATATATATATATATATATATATATATATATATATATATAAAGTAAGATGATTGATAATTTATAATTAAAATTAAAAATTAAAAATCGGTTTCATAAGGAAGAACAAACAAAATATGTTCTTCCTCATGAAAACGATTATTAATTTTTAATTTTAATTATAAATTATCAATCATCTTACTCAATATTAAAATAGCTCCAGGATATATATACCTATCGAGCTTATTATATATCTATATTACAACAAACACTGTTTTATTTTAATTGTATTAATGCATTTACTAAAACATTAAAATAAACTCTGCTCTCTAGACTGTTGTTCTAATCCTCTTAATATAATATATATATATATATATATATAAGTGTAAGACAGCTGATCTCTCTTTCTCCCACTCTCTGTATCTCTCTTTCTCCATCCGCCTGTCCCTGTCTCTCATTCTGTGTCTGTCTGTCTGTCTGTCTGTCTGGCTGTCTGTGTCTGTCTGTGTCTGTCTGTCTGTCTATCTGTCTGTCTGTCTCTCTCTCTCTCTGTTTGTAGTAACATGCCTTATCGTTTATGCCAGAATGAAAGCGGTTTGTAAGGCAATATAGTAAATGAAACGAAATACAGGAAATAGGAAAAAAAACAATTGTTGTGTTTTACGTTCTAACGAAATGAATAAATACATAAATAATTAGAAATATGTAGAAGTAACGGAGACGAGAGTGAGTGGATTAATAAATATAATAGCATTATTAATGATTTAATTTGTTGTTAAGTTAATGTAGCTCATGAAGAAATAATACATCTAGAGAAAAAGGTGTGTAAAGGAATGAATGGATATGTAAAAAAAATGGATATGTAAAAAAAATGGATATGTAAAAAAATGGATATGTAAAAAAAATGGATATGTAAAAAATGGATATGTAAAGAAAATGGATATGTAAAAAAATGGATATGTAAAAAAAATGGATATGTAAAAAAATGGATATGTAAAAAATGGATATGTAAAAAAAATGGATATGTAAAAAAATGGATATGTAAAAAAAATGGATATGTAAAAAAAATGGATATGTAAAAAAAATGGATATGTAAAAAAAATAGATATGTAAAAAAAATGGATATGTAAAAAAATGGATATGTAAAAAAAATGGATATGTAAAAAATGGATATGTAAAAAAAATGGATATGTAAAAAAATGGATATGTAAAAAAATGGATATGTAAAAAAATGGATATGTAAAAAATGGATATGTAAAAAAAATGGATATGTAAAAAATGGATATGTAAAAAAAATGGATATGTAAAAAAATGGATATGTAAAAAAAATGGATATGTAAACAATGGATATGTAAAAAAACGGTTTAATGGTTGAATGCGCCAATATCAGAATATGAGAATGTCTACCAAGCAACCAATCACCGTCAACTGTGCCATTCTTTGCAAGGACAGATCAGTTTATCATGATGCATACGTTTTAAAGGCATTTGTAAAGTCCTTCACGCCTCGCGATACGTATGTTTTAAAGGCGTTATTTTGAAGGCCTATAACGTTGTAAGTTCGCCGTGCGCCAGTCGATTAAAGCATTTCCCTTTTTTCACTCCGTTTTCCTCTTAGCATTACACGTTCGAGCCTGCCTATTATGGCTAATTTTCCCCCACTCACACGCCTACTCGCTGCTATTTACATTTTTTAGGAGATTGCTTGATTAAAAAAAAATTTATGACTCGTATGGGTAATAAGTATTATTACAGGTTTTGTCTTTATTTTGGAACGCAAATAGGTGACAGCCTTTAAACAATCAGGAACTAATATTTAACTGATTAAGTTATATTTAACGGTGAAACCTTTTTAAAGCAAATCTTTAAAAAAAACATGCAAAGTCCCCAGACGTTTTGAAGTGTTTTTACATATTTTTAAAATGTTTGGAACTTATGACCCCACTGTCATAGGATGATATATTTTTCTCTTACCATGTGAAGAAATTATGATTTATTACACAAAAGATAATATTAATTATCCAAATAATAACATATAATAAAACTAAAATATAATAAATATAATTATTAATATTATTTACTAATTTTATTATAAATTGTAACAAAATAAAAATACTTAAAATATTATATAATAATAAAAATAATAAATTACTTAATTAAAAGGAAATAACAATAAAAGAGTATATATAAAATAATATAAATATAATTACTTAAGAATTTGAATATAAAACGTTCCAATTAGCGTCTTTGGAGATTTTCAAAATATGGAACAAAAAACATTCTAAACTGTTTGTTCCGAAACCTTCTTTAACGATCGCTATAAATAGCGAAAGAGCGTTATTTATAACTCAGTTATAACATGACGTTGGGACGCAATGAGAGGCGATCACCTATTATAACTCCGACCGATGGAAAACACAAGAAACTGAAGTTGTTAAATTAACAGATAAACCAAACATTCTCTTTCATCAATAAATTGGTAAATATAGATTTTTCTGAATTATATTTGACCAAAAAGCATTTATGTTTAAAAGATAAAAACAAACATTATTAAAAAACATTTACTCCTATCTAAAGGGAAATAACTAGAAAACAGAGTTACTCCCCTTACACTATAGATTATAATCAGCTTCTTTACTATTTTTGATTTGTTTCTCTTTTTCTTTGTTAATAAAAATTTGTTTTTCTTTTCAAATTATCTTCTTTTTTTTCATTGATATGTTTGCGGTGTTCCGATACACCTATAATAGGAACAAAACCGTAACATATTATCAATATATATGCGGGGGCTCGCGAATCCGTAACAACCATAGATATATTAACGTAGATGGCTTTCGTTCGATCTATATATATATATAAAAAAAAAGACATTCATCATATTATTGAAGGTTTATTTTAGGGACCTCTACATATTTTTTTTTTTTTTTTTTTTTTTACACAGTGATCACCACTTATCAAGGCCCGGAAGCCACTCAGGGATAAGGGTTATTGCAAGTACATTACGTTAGTGAGGAGATTTGCTGAAATGTTTACTTAAGGGGGCGGTTCATTAGGAATTTGTTAACATTGGACTTGAAGACATCCAAGTTGTAGTCCGGAGGGAAGCAGGCAGACGGAACAGAGTTCCACAGGCGTGCAGTTCTAAGAAAGAAGCTTTGTTCATGGAATCTGCGTTTTGATTTAGGCACAGATATAGAGTGGGGGAAATTTTTCACAGTGGATTCAGCTAGATGGGTGTTTTTCGTGAAAGATTGGCGAGGGGGGACCAGAGATTGGAGTTCAGACGAGCATCTGCCATGGAAATAACGATAAAACAAGGACAGGCTCGCAACGTCTCTTCTGTGGGAGAGAGGTTGCAGGGTAGAGAAAAGGGCATCCCCCACTAAGCCACAAAGTCTATTTTGTACTCTTTCAAGGCATGATAGGCTGTTTTTGGCAGCTCCTGCCCAGATATGGCAACAGTATTCCATCCTTGGACGTACTTACTAATAGTAATATTACTGTGAGGGCTTGCCAATTCCTTAACCATAATCATATTAATGAAAAGACTTTAAGATATTATTGTGGAGTTTACCGTCCGGTCCCATATTAATTAGAAGACTTCATCATATTAATGTGAAAGCTTCCGTCCTACCAATATTATTTTGAGTAACTTGTCAGATTAACTTGTCAGTAACTTGTTGGATGTAGTTTGCTTGAAGCATTGCATGATATGTAGTTAAATAGAATTGTAGAAGGCGGTACAATGCAGAGGTAACGGAAAGATACAAGCTGAAGCAGGTGAGAAAGTTTTATTAATACAACTTACAAATACATGAGTACATATTCATATATTTCTTATACACATTATATTTATATTCTCAAAGTGGTCACCTGGGAAAGTCGGTCTTGTGGTATATCCGTGTTATATAATATTTTGAGAAAGATCTCTTCGTCAGATATTTACTTGACTTTGGCTCAAACGTGCTGTTGTAAACAGTAACAGTATCGCGGCAAACAATCGCCCGGAACTTGTAGATAGTATTTTAATTTAATATGGTTAGGGTTTTTTTGTTCATTTCTTTATTTTTATTTCTAATTTCTTTATTTTTTATTTTAATTATTTTTTTTATAGTAGTTTATCTTTGGTTCAAACGTGCTGTTGTAAACAGTAATAGTCTTGCGGTAAACAATTGTCCTGAACTTGTTGATAGCTTTTTAATTTAATATGATTAGGGTTTTTTTCTTTATTTTTATTTCTAATTCATTTATTTCTGTTAATTTCTAAATTCCGTTTAACTATATATATATATATATATATATATATATATATATATATATATATATATATATATATATATATATATATATATATATACTCGGGTTTTTTATATTCAAAAGTAATGGACTAGTGAATTCAACGAGGTTGTTAGATAGTGCTCAATAAAAAGAGCTGATAATACTTGTTTATATAACAATAGACAAATATATATATATATATATATATATATATATATATATTTATATATGTTGTTTTGAATATATATATATATATATGTTGTTTTGAATATATATATATGCATAAAAATACACACAAACACACACACACATACACATACACACACACTTATATATATATACATATACATATACATATATATATATATATATATATATATATATATATATATATATATATATATAAACACATTTTTAAGTGTTAGTTAAACTTACCAAACATCTTATGCATGTTTTATGCTGTCCATAACTAATATTTATTTGGGAGTTAGTCTATTCTAGATGTTACTTGGTTAATCTCTATCGTAAATCATAGATTGATTTTATCAATAATCAATAAATATGAACACATATTGATTACGAAAATTGGTAAACAATAACAAAAAACAGTTCTAGATCTTTTGACGATTTGTAAATAGTAATGTTAAAGAATTTGCAGTCTGTTCGTTTATTACATTACAAATAAAAACTAAAATAAATTTAAACAAAAAAAATAATAAAGAAATATATAAAGAGATGCTGCGTCTATACAAAAAATATAGGAATCGAATAATAAACTGTTACAGCTTATCGTGGTTCAAAAGAAAAAGTAAAAAAGATAAATAAATAAATCATTGCTATATAGAAACAGAAGATAAATAAACAAAAATATACATTCACATAAGTTATATATATATATATATATATATATATATATATATATATATATATATATATATATAAAGAATATTAAAAAAATAAATAAATTATAAAAAATAAGAATCTTATCGAAGATTGTGGACGCATCAATAAATATTGTAAACAAATGAAAGGGAGATAACCTCATCCTTTAAATTTTAAATTTACAGCAATTTACGGAGTTAAAAATAAAAATAAAAATATCTAAAACAATATTTCTATTAAAACTGTGAGTAAAAATAAAAAAATAATAAAAATTAAATAAAAAAAATAAATATGAAAATAAAAAAGAAGTAATACAAAATATATAAATAAATAAAATAAATACAAAAAATAAAATAAAATGCCTTTTTCTATAAAAGAATTTTTAAGTTCGGCTACATTAAAAGAAGACTTATACAAATTACGAAAAACGGAACTATTAGAACTAATATGAAAAAACCAGAAATCCTAAATTGTATTCAGGATGAACTTATAAAAAGGGATCTATTAGACCTTATTAGTACTAAACCAGAGGGCATTAACTTACGTCTTCAATTAGAAATAAAAAAAGCTATAAATACAAGAAGGAATCGAAATACAAAAAATAGAATTGGAAAAGCTGAGGTTGGAGGTACAAACCAGAAACCAGAACTCAAATAACTTACCCGTTAATCCAATTTTCGATGTAGGCCGTTACATAAAACTCGTACCACATTTTAATGAAAAAGAGTAGATAATATTTTCCTCTCTTTGAGAAGATAGCAACGAATTTAGGATGGCCCTATGATATCCGTCCAACACTTTTACAATCCGTATTAAGTGGACGCGCTGCAGTCGCTGCACTCTGCAGATATATATGCTGCCCTAGACATCGAAGATTTCACAGATTATGAAACAATAAAAAATATGATATTAAATGGATACAAGTTAATTCCAGAGGAATATAGACTTAAATTCAGAAAATTAAAAAAATTGCCAAATCATACTTTTGTTGTATTCGCCAGAGAAAAACACAGACCTATTTAATAGATGGCTTAGAGCTAAAAAGATAAATGATGATTATGAAAAATTATATCAGCTAATTTTATTAGAAGAATTTAAGCGATACGTAGACAAAGACACACAAATGCATGTGGATGAAAAAGGAATAGAAAGCAAGCAATAATCGTAGACACTCATAATGTAACTTTAATGAAAAGTTATGAAAAGCTAATGGCTAATCATTTAGATTTTGACTCAAATAGAAAACCATTACTTACTTCTCACCCTCATAAATATTCTAATAAAAATGATGTCCATAACCGAATAAGTCCATTCCCAAAAGAGTCAAAATTAAATGCACATACTGTGGTGCACAGAATCACCTGATATCGGAATGCCGGATACGAAAAAGAGATAACGAAGCAAGTACAACCTGCAAACCCCAGGCATTCGCGAAACAACTTAAAGGTCATCCTCTCCCTCACTCATCTCTCTCGCTCAAGTTCAGACACAAATAAAAAAGTTTCTGAACCATTCCTAGATACATACCAACCATTCATATCCGATGGTTGTGTTTCCATAAGAGACCCTAATAAGATTACACCTGTAAAAATCTTACGAGACACAGGGGCTTCTCAAGCATTATTGCTAGAAGAAGTTTTACCATTATCTGACTCTACCTTCACATGAGATTATGTCTTGCTACAGGGATTTTTTTTTTTACATACGCTTCACCACTTATCAAGGCCAAGAGGCCACTCGAGGATAAGGGTTAAAGAGTGTACAGTAGAAATTGGACAATATAGTAATCGTTAATAATGGAAATTCGGTAAATTTGTTAACTTATATGGAAGGGCTAATCAAGGACTTGTTTACGTTCGACTTGAAGACAACCATATTGTAGTCAGCTGGAAAGCAGGAAAACGGAAGACAATTCCATAGGCGTGCAGTTCTAAGAAAGAAGCTTTGTTTATGGAATCTATGTATAGGTTTAGGCATAGATAAAGGGTGGGGGAAATTAGTGATAGTGTTTTCTGCTAGATGGGTGTGAAAGTCTGGCGAGGGGGGACCATAGATTGGAGCTCAGCCGAGCACTTGCCATGAAAATAACGATAAAGCAGAGACAAATTCGCAACATCTCTTCTATGAGAAAGAGGACATCCCCTACGAGGCTACAAAGTCTATTTTGAACTCTATCAAGGCAGGATGTCCTTTCTAGCAGCTCCTGCCCAGATGTGGCAACAGTACTCCATCCTTGGACGGCCCTGGCTCTTATATAGATAGAGAATTACATCAGCAGTGAGATATATACTGGATCGATAGGAGGATCCCACCATTTTTCCAGCGGCCTTGGCAACGGATTTAATGTATGTGTTACATTTAAGATCAGAAGTAAGGTCAAGCCCAGAAGCTTGTCAAAACATGAGGATTCTCCAAGACGAGAGCCATTCATTTCAATTGATGCCAGATGGGGAGCAGAGCGCTGATGATGTAAAGATAAAAGCTTGGTTTTAGATGCATTAAAAGTAACAAGCCACCTCTTTCCCCATTGTACCACTTGCTCAAGATCAGAGGAGAGAAATTCAGAGAGAACTTGGTCGTTTACGGTCTTAGATGTGTTACCATAGATTATTAGGTTCACCTACACAATTTTCTTTACAATGACGTAGATAGTAGTATCATCAGCATAAATGTCTACGAATGATGTAAGGATGTGATTTGGAAGATCATTAATGTAGATCAGGAAGAGAGTTGGGCCCAGGATGGAACCCTGAGGGACTCCAGCATTAATACTGAGAGCTTCTGATTTCTGCCCATCAACTACTACTCTTATGAACCTATCAGAGAGAAATGATTTAATAATTGAGAAGACATTTCCAGCTATACCATAGTTGGAGATCTTGTGAAGTAAACCTTTATTCCATACTCTATCAAAGGCCTTTGATATGTCAAGAGCAATTACCCTAGAAAGGTAGCCTCCATCGAGAGATTCGCTAATCCTATGAGATATAACTGTAAGCATATCATCTGTGCTTACAGTTATATCTCATAGGATTAGCAAATCTCTGTAGATCTAGCAGAACGGAAACCATATTGCGTGTCACATAAAAGGTTAGTTTTGCTGAGATGGTTGATTACTTTGAGTTGATTCGAGTGTCACAAAAGTGCCACTTCACAAAATCTACACAGAATCAAACTACATAAATGGTTCAGTCATAGTTGGGGTTCGTCCTACTCTACCAGTAAAAGGTGTTTCTTTAATCTTAGGGAACGATTTAGGAGGTAATAAAGTAATACCAGATACATTAATTACAGATAATGTAGAATTTACGGAAGAAAATACATAAAAAGATAAAAACTTAGAAACTCCTATAAAACAGGGATTTTGCATTCCTATCCAACATGCTAATAGAATAATTCGAGTCTCGACTTCAGGTTTGTTGGCTGTCATGGCTCTTGTGAGTTGCGACGGTGTTTGACTGTGAAATAATTATATAATCTTTCACATTATGAGAATTCTATTACCAATTGCTCGTTAGATTAGCATGTTTAATGGCATTGTTTTATCGAATGTAAAATTCCTACTTGTGAAATATCGGCTTGGGTTCTCATTGATTGGATGGCCATACCGCTTGTATTAGATGAAGTAGGTTCATTCCCTTCGCCGCGGTTTGCTTGATCTGTGTTAGTTAATGGATTTTCTTGTGTGTGGTGTAGTTGCTCAAGTGGCAGAGTACTCACCTCGCATGCAAGAGACTTAGGTTTCGAATCCAGAGTTCGGATGTGTTCAACTCATAAGTCCAAATGAGGGCGAAACTGGTATCTTGAACTTCCGGTTTGTTGGCTGTCATGGCTCTTGTGAACTTCAACGTTTTTTGACTGTGGAAATGAATATATATATATATATATATATATATATATATATATATATATATATATATATATATGTGTGTGTGTGTGTATATATATATATATATATATATATATATATGTGTATATATGTGTGTGTGTGTGTATGTATATATATATATATATATAGTAGGAATGGTAATTAATAAAAACCTGAAGCAAGTGCTCAATACTGTTGTAGAGCAAATATGCGTTTTATTTATTTCTTATCGTTTTTTTCTGTTTAGTTACATTATTGTTTCAGCTACTCGATCGTTTTTGGCCGTCTTGTAGCCTCCTCAGACTACAGAAATGTTCGTTTACGGAAGAATGAAAGAATGATGTTATATATATATATATATATATATATATATATATATATATATATATATATATATATATATATGTATGTATGTATATATATTTTATTATTATTTATATATATATATATATATATATATATATATATATATATATATATGTATGTATATATATATATAAACTCCTGTTTCTGAGGACGGATTTTCAACCTGGATTATTCAGACGCGCACCTGCTGTTGTTTTTTCACCAACAAATAATAACCTCCATTACAGTGGACTTTTCTTTATATACGGTTGGTTGGTTTTTGTCTTAATGTTGAACTCTGCATCAAATATATATCTATTGATCTATATATGTACATGCGTGTTCTTATATATATGTACTAATTGGCTATAGACCTATATATATATATATATCTAATTGACTTTTTCTTCAAAATATTTCTGAAAGAACTCTTCACAGGAATTGTTTCCTTACTTATATTCTTATATTTTTTTAGATTTATATCCCATGCAGCAAACAGCAAATGCATAGAAATGCTTATATCTAGCATTCCTATCTGATTATTTTGCTATCAGTTTCACTCTGATGAGACGAATACGCATTCTTTGAAACTCCCCGGATAAAGGAACACACCAGTTTTGGTGTATTCTGCCAAATAATAAAAACTAAGTGTAAACTTCTATTTAGTTCTTCATATATATATATATATATATATATATATATATATATATATATATATATATATATATATATATATATATATATATATATATTAGTGCATATACAAAGATATTAGGATGGATCGTTTATATTTATTTCTCATTAAAAACTATGTCCTGGGTGGCTAGGGTCTCTGTTTTCAATTTAACACATTTTTCTAAGCTCGTCTGAGTGGAATTAGTCGGTTTGTGAGCCGCCCCAGTAAACTTGCGCTTCACATTGGTGTGGAGTTATCGGCAACCGTTTAGGGAGTCCTTGACTGACTGAAACCCTTCATTTTTATTGAGACTGGTTCTGCCCTCCCCCCTTTCGTTGTGCCTTAGTATTTCTACCTCAGTAAGTTTTTTCTTTTTAATCATTTGTTATCTCTCTGCCTCTTTTTCTTCTCTCTTTTTTTTTCTTTTTTTTACCAAAATAACTTTTACTGAATGATAAATCTATACTGCGAGAATATCTGTTAGTGATTTGTCAATAACACTTTACTTGCACTTTGTGATTCTTCCTGTCCTGCATATTTGTGTTTTTATAACTTATTTCTGGAAATTAAAATATTGCCCGTGTTCTCTTATTAGTAATAAATGAATCGTGAGAATTTAACAGCAGGGTTATTTGACTTCGCCTGGGATGCACAATATCGCCACAATAAAAAAAATGAATAATTAAATGTTCGTTTTTCGAAGGAATATGCTAATTAGTTAACATCTATGTAGTCGCTCATATATTCATGACTGAGTACATTAAGAAGTTCGTTTTAACAAATTTTAAAGAAAACAGTAGACTTTTAAAAATTTTTTGTTAGTGCGACAAAAAACTCAACTTTATAGATATATATAGTACTCCTTTAAGTTTATGTCACAAAACCTGTCTTTCCACAAAATTAACTCGGATAATTAAGAGCAGCACTTGGTGTTGTTAGCTTCGCAGGTTCATGTTCTATGATTTCCATTTCATGATTCAGAATAAAGACTGTTAACAAAAACTTGTCTATTCAATTACAGTAGTGCTCAATACGGAGTCAGCTGAGCTTTGTTAGTTACCTTCGCGCCGTGGCTGTCATTGTTTGTTGGTTCACTGTGTGTTGCCGTGGTTCTTCAGTGAAATGCTTCGTCGCCCACGACGAGACTCCCCGTCTCCTACACAAGATACTCATACAAGCTATTTCGGCCCCCCCACTCCGAACTTGGTTTTCTTTTCTTCAATGGCGGATAGGTTCGATCTAAAGTTGATACCGGAATTCGACGGATCCGACCCGGTACTCAGCTGGGTTGAGAAGGTCGAGTTACATTGTCAGTTGTCCGGCGTGAAAAATGTCGAGCGCGTGATTCCTCTGCGACTGACCGGCGGGGCCTTCGCTGTATATCAGCAACTCAGCGCTGAGGAGAAGTGTGACTACTCGAGTATCAAGGCCGCGTTGTACAGGGCGTTCGCCACTGACCCCGCCACTGCATGGGAGCAGTTTAAGACGAGGTCTATACGCTTGGTCGAAACTGTGGACGTGTATCTTGCCGAACTTAAGAAGCTGACGGTGTTGTTCGGCGGTCTTCCCGAGAGGGCCCTAGCCTACAAATTCCTGTCAGGACTCCCCGCTGGAGCAAAGCAGCTCCTGCGAGCAACCTCTACCATGTCCTCACTATCGCTGAGTGACCTAGTGGACAGAGCCAGGACAATAATGAAGGATGACTCGATGGTGCAGGAACCGGTAGTCGCCGTCGCACAGGCCCCACCAAGTGGCGAAGGACCGTCTCAGGGACCCAGCCCGCAAGGTGATGTCATCTACTACAGATGCAACGGGCGGGGCCACATGGCAAGAAATTGTAGAAGGCGGTCGACGGCTGTTCGCTGCTACCGCTGTAACAAGACTGGGCACATGGCCCGAGACTGTGCGGGAAATGGGGACGGGGACAAGGTGCCAGTGCCGACCTCTTCCCCGAACAGAAAATAAACAAGGCGCTCCCGGTCATTCAGGTCCGAGTTAATGACACGTTATGTTCAGTCCTCCTTGATTCCGGTTGCTCCCGCACCATAGTGTGTGCGGACTTCTGTCGGGCGTGGAAAAAGAAGAACGTCAGGATAACTACCATTACTGGAAAAATATGAATGTGTTGCGGCGTAGGTTTGGTACACATTCGCACAAGAACTGGGAACTCGGCCAATGTCGAAGCGCTGGTGACACGCGAAAAGCCGCTGGGTTTCGACCTGTTGCTAGGCTACGATGCCATCAAAGCCCTGGGCGGCGTGCGCATAACGCGCGCTGGCGTTGTAGAGTTTCAGGATAGGCCCCCGGTGTGCGCAGCACTAAGAGTCGACCAGCCGGACTTCAGTGCGGAATTCGACGACCAACAGAAGGCGTGGACCGCCACTTGGAGGTGGTCAGAAGACAAGGAACCGGCCAAACTACAAAACAAAGTGGCAGAGTACCGTATGCCCGACCAGATAAGACCTGCATACGAAAGCGAGCTCCGTGAATGGATTAAGAACGGTTGGCTGATTCCATACCCCTACGACAAACTTGGACCCCCCAAGGGCCTGATACCACTGATGGCAGTTGCCCAACCTAACAAGTCAAAGGTGAGGCCGGTAATGGACTATCGTGAGTTGAATGCGCATGGTGATGCGTCACAGCGGACGCCGACGTCTGTGCCAGCAAGCTGCGAGAGTGGCGCCGGCAGGGGTCCAATGTGTCCCTACTGGACTTGAGAAAAGCATACTTGCAGGTCCGGATCGGCGAGGCGATGTGGCCTTTCCAGACAATGATGTTTTCCGGGAAGAGATACTGTCTTACGCGACTCGGATTTGGGCTAAACGTAGCACCCCAGATAATGAAGGCTATCGTCAATGCCGTGTTGTCACAAGAAGAATGGATCAGAAAAAGAACATCGGCGTATATTGACGATATATACGTGAACGAAGATATCGTGTCATCTTCGCGCGTAAGATCCAAACTTGCCGAGTTTGGTCTAAACTGCAAGGACTCTGAGCGGCTTGAGGATGGCGCCCACATATTGGGCTTGAGCGTTCAAGAGGAGCGAGGGATCCTGAAGTGGAGGCGTGGAACCGCAGTTCCCGACGTACCCGACGTTTACACAAGACGTGCCGTGTTCTCCCTGTGCGGGAAACTTGTGGGGCACCTTCCAGTATGCGGATGAGTTCGTGCAGCGACAGGCGTCATAAAAAGGAGGGCAAATGCGGTCACCAAAGGCTGGGACGATGAAATAACCGACGAACTATTGGTTCGAATGTTAAAGGAGACCGTCGCTAGTGTGAAAAAGAATGACCCCGCCACAGGGGACTGGTGCGTGCAGGGAGACGAACTGAGCGTGTGGGTGGACGCAAGTTCTCTAGCGGTCGGTGTAGTTTTGGAGAAAGATGGGGCCGTAGTTGAGGATGCCTGCTGGCTGCGACCGGCGAATGATGCTGCCCATATCAACCTCGCAGAACTCGACGCTGTAATAAAGGGCATTAACCTGGCACTTCAATGGAAAGTGAAGAAACTGCGTGTGCACACTGACTCACTTTGCGTGCACCACTGGGTGTCGGACACACTCACGAGCAAGGCCAGGGCACGCACCAAGGCAGCCAGCGAAATGCTGATAAGACGGAGGCTGGAGACTGTGAAAAAACGTGCCAGTCCATCGACCCCGCCCCAGCCAGATGGCGGAAAGGACAGCTGGGAGTGGACGCGACTTGGAGTCGGTTGGGTATGGATATAACCCACTACGGCAGCCAACACTTCCTCACGCTGATAGACTGCGGGCCAACGAGGTTCGCGATTTGGCGCCAATTAGCGAGGCAGGATTCCACCAGTGTCATCCACGAATTGAAATCCATATTCTACGAAAGAGGGCCGCCTGAGGAGATCCTCACGGATAATGACACGGCGTTCTGCAGCAGGGAATTTAGGCATTTTATGGATAACTGGGGGATCCGCCTTCGACACCGATGCGCGTATGTGCCGAGCGGCAACGGCATAGCGGAGCGGTGCCACCGAACCGTGAAGAGGATCGCGGCCAGGAAGAAGTGTACGATCGCGGAGGCGGTTTACAGATACAACACAACGCCTAAGGACGCCGTGACTGGCGGCAGTGTGCCCGCTGATGCGATTCATCACTACTACGTGCGCGTCAAGGACGTTGAAGTGTGTCTACCCGACCAACGAGAACCCCAGGGGACGTACCAAGTGGGAGACACTGTCTGGGTGAAGCCACCCGGCGGCCGGTGCACCAGCAGCTTTTGGAGGGGGCGGGTCACCGGCGTCATCAGTGAACAGGCCATACTAGTCGATGATACTCCGCGCCACGTAAGGGATGTCCGGCCCGCTCTAAGCGCTGATCAATCGGCGAGCAGTGGAAGTAGCAAGTCATCCGACAATGAGCAATGGATCCAACCCGTGCCCCACGAACCTGGTGACTCAACTGCGAGCAGTGGAAGGAGCGAGTCATCCGACGATGAGCGATGGATCCAACCTGTGCCCCACGAACCTGATGACTCAACTGCGAGCTCTAATGCTGATGCTGATGCTTCCGATGACACTTCTGAGAGCTCCGATGAGGAAGTCCCAGCAATACCCCTCCGCAGGAGTGCTCGAATCAAACGGCCACGTCCGCCGTGTCACGTATGTGATCTGGAGACCAGGGGGGAGTGTGAGACTAACCGTAGCCCTCGGCGCAAGAGGGTCCGTGTGTGCCTGGCGTGTGGGGTGGTGGCTGATCCTGTGGTCGGGGCAGCGGACGAAAGAGTTTCAAGATGGCGCCTGCCTGTTTTTATAAGAGACGGAATCTCGCAGGATCGCGCGAGATCTCGCGGGGATGCAAATTAGCTAGGCCATCTTGAGGAATAAAAATCGGTCGAGGCAGTCGGGTTCTGACGTTCGTGGCGATCAGTACAGTGACCGTTGGGTTCCGGTTCTATTTGTGCAGTCAGCTGAGCTTTGTTAGTTACCTTCGCGCCGTGGCTGTCATTGTTTGTTGGTTTGCTGTGTGTTGCCGTGGTTCTTCAGTGAAACGCTTCGTCGCCCACGACGAGACTCCCCGTCTCCTACACAAGATACTCATACAATTTAGAGTTAGTTTATAAGCAGTTTTAGTAGTGACAATCAATTTTGTAATAGTTTACAACAGTTAGAGACAATTGGATTTACAACAGTTGAAAACAGTGTCCAGAGAGCACAGAGATTGGAGTCAAAGCCGAGCAAGATCGAAAAGAAAATTGCTGGGACTGATGCGACCAGATAGCTAGTGAGGCACAACATTTGGGGTTCCTCTTTCTACGCTACGTGACGGTATCACACACACACACACACACACACACACACACACACACACACACAAGTTAACCGGTGTTGTTTTATCATAGTACGACCATGAGGGTGATTATCAAGGCACACTGTTAATATTTACAAATATTCGCATAAGGGAGAGATAAAAGGAGGGGGAATCAGAAAAAAGGGGGAAAAAAAAAAAACAGAGGCGGGAAGGATAAAAAGGTAAAAATAGGGACGGATTTAAACTTTCTTTTAAAACATTCGACATAGCTAAATAAAACTACACCAAAGGAAAGAGAGAGAGAGAGAGAGAGAAAGAGAGAGAGAGAGAGAGAGAGAGAGAGAGAGAGAGAGAAAACAGCAAAACAAACATCCCTTACATTCCTGCAGAACACTTAACCACGGGATCGCTTCCTTGCCGACTACAACATGATCATCTTCAAATCTAATATCAACAAATATTTGTCATAAACCGTCCACATAAGTAATCAAATTTTATTCATTATTTTTAATCCTCTTGATATATTCTTCATCATTTAACTGACAACTTATCTAACTCATTAACCCTTATCCTCAAGTGGCCTTTTGGCCTTGATAACTTATGAGTAGGGCTATGACAACAGCATATTCTTTTCATTTTTTTGACTCTCGAGTATATTTATTTATTTATTTTTTACATAGGCATCACCACTTATCAAGGCCAAGAGGCCACTCAAGGATAAGGGTTAAAGAGTGTACAGTAGACATTGGACAATATAGTAATCATTAGTAATGAAAATTTGGTAAATTTGATAACTTATATAGAACGGCTCATCAAGAACTTATTTACGTTAGACTTGAACACAACCATATTGTAGTCAGCCGGAAAGCAGGAAAACGGAAGACAATTCCACAGGCGTGCAGTTCTAAGAAAGAAGCTTTGTTCATGGAATCTACGTTTAGGTTTAGGCACAGATAAAGAGTGGGGGGAAATTATTGATAGTGTTTTCAGCTAGACGAGTGTTTCTTGTGAAAGTTTGGCGAGGGGTGACCATAGATTGAAGCTCAGTTGAACACCTTCCATGAAAATAACGATACATCAGAGACAAACTCGCAACATCTCTTCTGTGAGATAGAGGTTGCAAGGAAGAGAAAAGGACATCTCCTACGAGGCTACGAAGTCTATTTTGAACTCTATCAAGGCAGGACAAGTCCTTTCTAGCAGCTCCTGCCCAGATGTGGCAACAATATTCCATTCTTGGACGTACTTGGCTCTTATATAGATAGAGAATAGCATCAGCAGTGAGATATTTACCGGATCGATAGAAAGATCCCACCATTTTTCCAGCGGTCTTGGCAACAAATTTGATGCACGTGTTCCATTTAAGATCAGGAGTAAAGGTCAAGCCCAGAAGCTTGTCAAAACTTGAGGCTTCCTGAAGACGAGAGCCATTCATTTCAATTGATGCCAGATGTGGATCAGAATGTTGATGATGTAAAGAGAGAAGCTTGGTTTTAGATGCATTAAAAGTAACCAGCCACTCCTTTCCCCATTGTACTACATGCTCAACCATAAATGGTAGTGTCGTCAGCATAAATGTCTACAAATGATGTAAGGATGTGATTTGGAAGATCTCTAATGTAGACCAGGAAAAGAGTTGGGCCCAGGATGGACCCCTGAGGGACATCGGCATTAATACTGTGAGCTTCTGATTTTTGTCCCTCAACTACTACTCTTAAGAACCTATCAGAAAGAAATGATTTAATAATTGAGAAGACATTTCCAGCTATACCATAGCTAGAGATCTTATGAAAAACCTTTATGCCATACCCTATCAAAATATCCGACATAGACACAGTTAATCAACCGAGAACCACATCACTCTATATAAAAGCATATAAGATATCAACGGAAACACATTCGAGAGTCAAAACAATGAAAATAATTTGCTGTTGTCCTAGCCCTACTCATGAGCAACAAAAAAAATCAATTAAGAAAACATGTTATTGTGATACAATACAAAAACCAGTCATCTCATGAATGCAAATTGTATTCATCCTCTTCTTGAGTCAATATCATCTTTCGCTGCAATTTGGCTGAAAAAGCTGTTTACTTGCCTCCCCGCGAGGACAAAGTTAGACACAAGATTGTTTTTTAATGTGGAGAGCTTTGCCCAGTGAGAGACTAAAATCGTCAGTTGTTTACCATGAAACACTGTTTCTTTTAATTAAAACCTACCATTAATATCACATTACTTTTCTTTCTTATTGTCTGTCCTATCTAAAAGCTAATTTCTTCTCTCTCAAATTCCAACAACAGTCACAAATTTGGTAGCTTGAAATAAAAAAATGCATAATCAATATTTTAAAATTTCTCAAAATGTATCGCATGAAAACTATTTAAAATGATTGCATCTAATTTTTAATTTTTTTTTATTTGAATCTATTATTTTTAACTATTTGATTTTTAATAGAAAATAAACTTTCCTTTTAAGGAGAGATAAAATTAATTCTATGAACAGAAGATATTTGCACCACTTTTATGTCCACCTGATGGAGATTGAAATCAAGATACAATGATACTAAACATGTCTAGAATCCTTTACATTATTTTGGTTCTAGGAAAATGTCTCAACTGTAATGGGTCTTAAAAAAAAAATGAAATTCAGATAATGGATCAAATTTAGTGCAAATCTTGAATACTGAATTTTTCAAATAGTTGTGCCCAGATTATGCCCCTTAAAACCTTTTTAAATAGTCTAATAAAGGCTTTTTAAAAAGTTCAATAAAACCTTTTAAAATGGTCCACTTAAGCCTTTCAAAATAGTTCACTAAAACCCTTTAAAATAGTCAATGAAACCTTTTAAAATAGTCCAATAACACCTTTTAAACTAGTTCAATAAAACCTTTTAAAATAGTCTATTAAAACCTTTCAAAATAGTCAACTAAAACCTTATAAAATCGTCCACTAAAACCTTTAAATAGTCCAATAAAACTTTTTAATCTAGTTCAATAAAACGTTTTAAAATACTCCATTAAAACCTTTTAAAATAGTCCATTAAAACCTTTTAAATAGTCCACTAAAACCTTTTCAAATAGTTCAATAAAACCTTTTAAAATAGTCCATTAAAACTTTTTAAAATAATCCATTAAAACCTTTTAAATAGTCCACTAAAACCTTTGAAAATAGTTCAATAAAACCTTTTAAAATAGTCCATTAAAACCTTTCAAAATAATCCATTAAAACCTTTTAAATAGTCCACTAAAATCTTTTAAAATAGTCTAATAAAATTGAAATTTATTATCTGATACATAATATCTATTGTTAAAATTTCACCCAAATTTGAATGTTTACAAATGAATTTCATCCAATTTTTACCTCCTTTGTATGGAACCAAATTCAAGTAAATTAACTCTACATTACCCACCCTTATACCTAGAAGCTGAGCTGTCTTCCAAAATTCCTAATGATCTGATATGTAGTTAGTTTAAGAGTGAATCCTGTATATGCAACTATAGAAGCATATATATACATACATGATAAATAAATTTAAATGAATATAAATGTATTCAGCAATAAATAAATTTGCATCTATTTACTGCCTATATTTTCACTCTGCATGCCTTTGTCCCAAGAATTTATGTTGCAGAAGCAAAGAATTTGCATTAATAAGTTTTAATTTCCGAAAAGACAAAAGTGGAGCGCTTTAAGCAGGGTAAGCCTGGCTCCAATAAATGACTGGATGGAAGGATGGAGAGAGGAAAATAGAGCACAGCTTGGGTGGTCAAGTGCTGAGTTATGGGAGGAGGAGGATCAAAAGGAGGAGAAGGAGGGGGGGAATGTGTTCGTTGGACTTGTATCTCCAAATCAGTGAATAAGTCCTTATTTATGAATGAATTATGGTAATTACACATAAAATATATTCGCATGGTCGGGGGTAGGGGGAAAAAAATTAATCCTTTCAGATGTTTAGTATTCACTTCACATGGATAACAGCAGCCACTAAGACGGGCATTAGCCAAACAGCAAATTTTATAGGACTGTGGACTGAAATCACACTTTCTTGGTAAACATGCATGAACATATATACAGTCCTGGTCAAAATCATAAGACCACTTAAGAAAGTAAGCGTTTACGCATATTATCGAATTTTTAATCAAACAAATGGTTGAAACCATTGCCAAAAGGGAAAATATGATGGAAAAAAATGAAATCTGCTTCATTCGAAACCTTAACCCTGATCTAATAATTATTTTTTAAGAAACAAACATTTTCACCTGGTCAAAATGATAAGACCACTTTAATAAAATCGGCTAGTTTGGAAAAAATGAATACAAAAAGCTTTCTATGTTACTAAAAGAAACTTGTTAGTGGATAAAAAACATCTTACTAAATTATAAATGGCAAAAGGGAAACCATTATCAGAGTTTGAGAGAGGAAGGATCTTTGAGCTTAATAGGGGTGGAATCTCCCATAGATCCATTGCAAACGAAGTGAATCGTAGCAAAACGGTCATCACAATTTTTTTAAGAAATCCAGATCAATATGGGCACAAAAAGAGTCCAGGTCGACCAAAAAATATAACCCCATCACTGGATCGCCGTATCAGAAGAAGTTTAAAAAAAAACTCCAGTATGAGCTCAAGTCGATTGAAAAGCCAAACAACAGCAGAATATAGTCCTAAAACCATCAGAAGGCATCTGAAAATGAAGGGTTTAAATCATTTAAAGCGACTGCAGAAACCATGTCTTCTTGAATAGCACAAAACTAACTGACTTAAATATGCTGCCAAATATCAGACTTGGGATGAAGAGAAGTGGGAAAATGTAATTTTCTCCGATCAGAAAAAGTTTAATCTAGATGGTCCAGATGGATTTCAACACTATTGGCATGATAAAAATTTGCCCAAAGAGACTTTTTCAACTCGGCATAGTGGCGGAGGGTCTTTAATGATCTGGGATGCTTTCTCGTCAGCTGGGACCCTAAAGTTTCAAGTAGTGGAAGGCCGGCAAACATCATTGAAGTACATTTCAATGCTTGAAAATGCTTCTATCAGGACTGAAGGTCCACGTCTGTGTGGAAGACATTGGATTTTCCAGCAAGACAACGCTGCGATACACATTTCTCGACAAGCACGAGAATACTTTTCTTCAAATAATATAGAATTGTTAGATCATCCAGCATGTTCTCCGGACCTCAACCCCATTGAAAATCTTTGGGGATGGATGGCAAAAGAAGTGTTCAAGGATGGAACCCAGTATGATTCGATAAAAGAACTGTCTGATTCAGTTTTCAGTACATGGGATAAAATTCCTTCGCAACTGATAAAAAACTTAGTCGCAAGCATGCCGAAGAGAATTTTTGAAGTAATTCGTAATAATGAAGGCTATACTAAATACTGAGACCCTTTTTAGTAATTTATAATTGCCTTTTGTTAGATAAATTATCAGTCGTCTTATCATTTTGACCAGGTGAAAATGTTTGTTTTTTAAAAAATAATTATTAGATCAGGGTTAAGGTTTCGAATGAAGCAGATTTCATTTTTTTCCATCATATTTTCCCTTTTGGCAATGGTTTCAACCATTTGTTTGATTAAAAATTCGATAATATGCATAAACACTTACTTTCTTAACTGTTCTTATGATTTTGACCAGGACTGTATATATATATATATATATATATATATATATATATATATATATATATATATATACATATATATATATATATATATATATATATATATATATATATATATATATATATATACTAGCATGCGCACCCGGCGTTGCCCGGGTGTTTGGATGTGTATGTTGAGCAAGAAAGAAAAAAAAGTGGTAGTAGGAAGTCAGGCTCGAACCCATACCGCAAAGGAGGAAAAGAACGGGGTAAAAACTAAAGTTTATGCTGTTACGACCACCACCAAACCGGAAGCGACGTTTTTTAAATTTAAGGCTAGACAATCTAAAGGAGAGGATAACTTTAAAAAATATTGACGAAAAAAGCGCCTAGTTGAAGGGAAGATATTAATGTTTTTCGATATTTGTCGTATGAAAGGTCGAACTTTAAAACGATACTAATCTTGGTAAAATCCGTCGCCCTCTATTGAAAGTTTAAGGCAGACATGCAAACAGACATACATACATACATTTATATATTGGTAACTAAAAATTTTCGACCCAAACTGATGAAAAAACTTGCCCTATCTCTGAATACACTTTATGTAAAATTTCAAATATTTAGACCAGAAATTGTTTGAGTAATTTGGAAGAGACCGCAGAGGTAATTTTTTTTTTACTTTGACCCCTATTATGACCCCTTAAAATTTATTGTTTTGGGCTCAAATCAAGTTATTAAGTTAGATCCATGTCCAAGGAACCTATATCTAAAATTTCAAGTGCGTAGACCCAAAATTGTCAGAGGAGTTTGGTAGAGTTCTCAAAAGTCAAATCGTTGAACTTTGACCCCTTAATCGCAAAATTTCTGGCCAAAAACCGATCACATCGATTTTCCCAAATCTCAGTAACCTGTATATCACATTTCGAGTCTGTAGACTAAAAAATTGACAGAGTTATTGCGTAGGGAAATGTACACAGACACACAGATACACAGACACTTTCACTTTTATATATATATATATATATATATATATATATATATATATATATATATATATATATATATCTTTTTAAAAAATTTGGAAGGATGAGATGCAGGTAAAATTTTTTCCCATGTTTTTCCACATAAGGAAAATGGACTCCATACTGTTCATTGTTAAAGTGTTTTTATTCAGTACGTCTGACGATAGGCTGTTCTTGTGAAATTTTCAAACGACATAATGTTTGAATTTGAATTTGTCTGAATAGTCTAGACACAATTGTAACTAACGATGAAATACATTATTTGTTGCTATCAATCTATTCCTTGATGTCTTGATTTTGTTAAAACAATATATATATATATATATATATATATACATATATATATATATATATATATATATATATATATATATATATTTATATATATATATTATTCCAGGGTGAAAGATATCCAAAAATTAAGAATAACTGAATTTCAACAAGGGTTTTGGTAGTGCTTAATCAAAGAGTGTAAAATATAATTTTTATTTTCTTTATGCAAATACAGGCATATTTTGCTACGATGTGCAGCTTGTTTCAATCATAATTGATCTCATCAGGCAAGAAAATTTTAAAATTTCAAGACCATTTTCAATTTTAGAGGACAGAAAATATTCTTTGCCGTAACTGGCGTGAGGCAAGGTTAATGTTCTTAATAACATTAATCTCGCCTCACGCAAGTCTTGAACCTTTGACTGTATTTACATAAAGAAAAATAAAAACTACATATATATATATATATATATATATATATATATATATATATATATATATATATATATATATATATATATATTAGTGGCCTGGTAAAGTCACAGGGGAGACAACCGAAGCAACAAAACTTAAGTATTAGTACTTCATTTATATATTTACATTCTTATTTATATATATATATATATATATATATATATATATATATATATATATATATAATATTATATATATATATATATATAATATTATATATATATATATATATATATATATATGTATATATATATTAGTGATATTAATGATAGGCTGATTCCAAATTTCTGATACAATTACCGATTCTTTAAAATTTGTAAATGTTTAGAAATTTGTTGTTTTTTAGGGAAGTAGATATAATTTCATTTTTAATTTGACCCCTTCATGTATTGTATCCAAGATTTTGATGAAATCATTGTGAGATTTTCATGTAGAGTTTGTACTTGTGCAAAAAAAAAACCGGAAAAAAGATAACATTATTTCAGAGAATCAAAAAGCAACTTGTTGGAACATTTAAAATCTTTTAATATTAAACTGTGAACTCTCTGAGAGGCGTCATATAGACGTTTAGCAAATAGATACTAAATGAATTTCAAAGGGTCTGATAAGAGGATAGACAAGTGAATTCTAGAATATTTATTTTGCTCATCATAATTTCACAATACCAATAAAAATTGGAATTGACTTTTTATGGTAAATGCTACATTTGGGAATAGGATTCCTTACCTGCAGTCTTTGACTATTATAGTTATGTTGCAAACAAAAATTTTGTAATACATACATGGCTGATAGAGATTTTAGGTTTTCAAGAAAAATATTAAAATAATTATTTTTTGAAATCGGAAATAAGGCTTAATTTTTTCTAATTGTGATACCGATTCCCCCAGAAGTTCCAGTTTTTCTAATTCTCGATTCTGATTAATCGTCCCAACACTGATATATATATGTATATATGATATATACTCGCACATAAATATTTGTATAATTAAAAAATAAAAGTAAAATCACGTGTGTTGATTAAGTTTTCACACATTCATATCAATGCAATTAGAAAATTATAAAGTAATTTTACTTTTTCTTGTACACAATTTTTTTTTAACAGTTAATTTGTCTGTAATCAACTCTTTTATAAAGTTTCAAAGAAAAAAATATCAGGTAAAATAAACTTTCTTTACATGATATCATAACATGTGAATTCTTCGTTTTTGCAGACTTCTTAAGCAAACCAGAAGATGTGTTGACTGAAACGTGGTGAAACAACAACAGCTATAAAAATGAGGATAACCGTTTGCAAAAGAATGAATACAGGGTGGAACGATAAAAGTGTCGCCCTAAAAAACAACAACACTACAGCTTTATTTTAAAACTTTTATTAAAAGAATCAATTCATGTAACTTGATTATGTAGTAGAGCTGACATCTATTCAATGTAGCCACCTTCAGCCTCAACCACCGCCTCAATACAGGTCTTGAACTGGGAGCATGCCTTTTTCCACAAGTGCCAGCTGAAGCTCAGCGAATACTTGGCTGATAACAGCGATCAGGCTGACTTTGGTATTGTGAGAGGTCATGTTGGTGATGTTCTTGACATATGACCAAACAAAGTAGTCCATCAGGTTCAGGTCAGAGGAAGAGGGGGGCAGTGAGAGAAGAGTACAAAGTCATAGCACTCCTTATGAAACCAAGCCTTGGTCTCTTTGGACTTGTGTAAGCATGTCAATGACCCTCATCGCAGCCTCTTTCATTTTGTCAATTGTTATAACAGCCTCTAAAGTTTTAATTGAGCTTGGGAAATAACCAAAAGTCACAGGGAACAAGGTCTGAGCTAGAGAGAGGGTGAGGAACTGTCTTTATGCCTATCATGGTCAAATAGTCTGATCTTCTCTGAGCTGTAACAATCAGGCTTTAGTAGGGTGTATTCCAATTCCTGCTGTAGCTGTGCATTTGAACCTGAAATCATAAAAATTGGTCAATCATCTCATAAGATGTATAGCAATAACATACTGAATTTTCAAGAGTCTATGACAATTGTAAATGTTTGGAAAATTATTGAAGGCCCCTCGTATGTAAAAATAACAAAAAACATGCGGACATTATTTTTTTAGCTAAATTAATGCTTTTCCTATATAGTCTAATAAGACCAAATCGATGTTAAAATATTATTCTGTTTTAATTGTTCTAATTTACCATAATTTGTAATTAACTGAACCAGCCTTGCATCCTTCACATGACTGTCTTTCGTTTTCCTTTCACTATGTTGATTCAACCATTCTCAAATTGTTCTTTATATTCCATTACATCTATATTTTTATGCGTGTTCCAAAAGTAATGTCTCCTATTTTTTTCGCCTGTATGGATCAGAGAGGATTGCAAATTGCATTGTTATGATGACCAAACTTATGCATTCATCTCTCTGTTGTTGATATTGACAGTGTGAAACTACGAAAGCAACCCCTGTCATGAAGCATGCACCCTTGAATACCGGGCAAAAGCTCATTAAAAATGGTAATGATTATGTAGAAAAATAATTTCTGGAGCACAGAAGGTCGCTCGTTTTAATGGTACCACTCTAATCTTCATAGCTCTTCAATTTTTGGAGTTAAAATTAAAAAAATTGGAGTTAAAAAAAATGATTCCTGTAGGAGTACAAAGAATGTTTAATTATGTAAGAAGAATGTTTGAACCAAGATGATGATGATGATGATGATGATGATGATGATGATGATGAGTTTTTATTCCTGGATAAAAATAATAAGAACCAATAATACAAGTTAGAAGAGACTTATTTTTAGTAATGCAAGATAAACGTCTTAACAAATATGTTAGTTTATGAATCCATATATATATTAAGTAGTAGCGTTCGTATGTGTGTGTGTGTGTGTGTGTGTGTACAACTCTAAAACAGCCCACATCACTGGACCGATCATGACCAAACCTGGCATGATGATGGTTCCCCCACCTAGGGATGGTACACACCATTTTTCAACATTAAGGTCAAAGGTTAAGGTCATAGTATATATATATATATATATATACTCTTCTACAGTCCACACCACTGGAGCGATCATGATCAAACCTGACATGATCGTCTCCGAGCTAGAGATGGTGCACACCATTTTTCAAGGTTAAAGGTTAAAGTTGGGACTTTGCTAGTTTTCAAATAAAATCGAACTAAAATGGTAGTGCTTGTGACTCAACGAGTCACAAGGCAGTTCTGGTTTGATTTTATATGCTGGAAAGTTTGTATAAGTTTATTTTTACTGTTATCTCACGCCAAACAAAACACAGTGCCACTTTGACATAAGGGTCTACTATTAGGGACTAAATCTACGGGGATGCTATGTAGGGAGTTGAGTATCAAAATGTTCACGTTACACTTGAATGTCAATACCGTCAGGGAAACAGGGACCCAGGAGGGAATTCCAAAGTCTAGTATTTGAGAAAAGAAACTATTTGAGTCAAAGGTTTTTCAGCATCTACGTATCTTTACAATGTAGGGGTGGGATTTTGCTTCTTGTCAGGTTAGTTATTTTATGTCAAGGGGGGCACAAATGCTTTGTGTTTGTCAGAGCACATTCCATCAAAATATTTGTAAAACAAACACAGAGATGGGAAAGAGGTTGGAGCTTAGTTGCTAGTGTGGGACTCATCAGGTTGGCAACTCTTTTTTGGGCTCTAAGACCGAGAGACTCGTGGCAGATGCACCAGCCCAGATGTGACAACAGTACTCCATGCATGAGCGAATAGTGGCTTTGCAGAGGTACAAGATACTCTCAGGTGTGAGAAACCTTCTAGTACAGTAGATACGAGAGGCGTGCAATAAATAATGCCCATGACCCACTTCCCATAGCAGTATATCAACGAAACTTGGTACAGTTATTAGTCTTTCTCTACATAGGAAACACCCAGAGTTATGCATTTCTCCCATGAGCTTGATGCAGCTCTGGAGACCGTTTTTGTAGAACACCCCAGGTTGGTCTTCCAACTATGACATGACTTCAGAAATCAAGGCTGCATCATCTGGGAAACGCTTTCCTTTCAAAAACAACTTCATGGCTGGGAAAAGGTGAAAATCAGAGGGTGCAAGGTCAGGAGAGTAGGGAGGATGGGGAAGAATTTCATAACAACATGCCTGTGCTTCTGATCTAGTGACATGCGAGTTGTGGACCGGAGCGTTGTCCTGCAGGAGGAGGGTATCTTTGCTGATCTTGCCCCGCCTCTTGATTTTGATAGCTTCCCTTAATATCCTCAAAAGTGAAGCATAATAGGCTCCTGTAATTGTGGTACCCTTTGCCAGGAAATCTGTCATCACTACTCCATCCTGGTACCAGAAGACTGTGAGGGCTGCACCCTTGCCTTCTTTGGAGGTGGTGAGTCCAAGTGCTTCCACTGCATTATCTGGGCTTTGGTCTCTGGATCGTAGTGATGGACCCAGGTTTCATCCTGCGTAATCAGTCTTTTGAAAATTGGGTCAAGGGCATTACTTATTGCACGCCCCTCGTAGAGCACACCAGCATTAATATCACACAACCACCAAGGACAGCCTAGATTTTTCTCTGATCTAAGAAGGATTTAATTATGTTAGTATTTGTCCAGTAATACAATATGATTTAATTTTCATGAGAAGAAAATCATGTCAAACCCTTTCAAAAGCCTTAAATATATACAACCTAGCCCGCCTACCAGTGTGTGGTACATACGTTCAGAGAGTACATTTAGAATATCTGCAGTAGAATGAGCTTGCCTAAATCCATACTATTGGTCAAAAGGAAGATTGTAATCAATGAGGTGGTGGACTAATGTTTAAGTAATAAAGGATTCAAAGATTTTGTTTAAGAGAGGAAGGCGACTAATGGATCAATAATTGCGTGGGCCAATTCTTTCATCAGATTTCTTGAAAACTGGTACCACAGAACCAATTTTCCAGCACTCAGGAAAGCAAGATTTGGTAAGACATTTGCTGAAGAGCTTGTAGAGAACTGAAGCAACTTCAGTAGTGCATTTTTTAATAGTATAATAGGAATGAAATCAAGGCCACAACACCTTTGAGATGTTTACATTTTTTATGATATCGCAAACATGAGAAGGGGTGATTTTCAAATCATCGAGTCTGGCTTCTGTCTGCAAAGGGAAATTTGGGAGGGAGTAGTTTGTTAAATCTAAAATGAGGTTGGAAGCAAACTGCTATGCGAGCACGTTAGTCTTTTCAGTTGCCATCATTGTATCATTGTTGGAGAGAGGAGGAATTGTAGATTGACCATTATTTACTGTTATAAATTTTGCAGAAATCACAAGTTCCTAATTTCTGGTGATTTTGGTATGCCTTTTCTTGGCTGAGTCTATTTCACTCTTACAGTTATTGTTAGCTTCCATAGACTATTTGTACTGGACTTATGTCTGACAAATCTTCAAAATGCATGATGCTTTGAGCAACAGTAGCTGCACAAGTAGAAGTAAACCATTGGAAAGAGTGGGGTTTGCTATAAAAATTCTGTGTGGGAACATGTGCTTTAATTTCTGCTTTGAACCATTCAGTAACCCATATATAGAAATAATAATATAGTTTGGGATTTAGAGAGACACAAACCAAATCTTCATTTGCATTAGATATTCTAGTGGCAATGATGTACTGGTTAGGAAAACAGGCTGGGCATCTGAGAATGCATGTAATGCTCTTGGAAAAGGTATGAATACACTTCCACTCACTCCCAGCTATGAACGAATTATTGCTTAATAGCGAAATTAGAAATGTGCATTATATATATATATATATATAAATAATTATTAACTATAATAATTATTAAATACCTACAGACACTAGGGTTACATCCTTTCAGGAATCATCAGTGTAGGATGACACGATTACTGCTGATCAGGAGATTTGAGCCCAGCAACAAAGTCATCTATGACTTTCTTAGCAAGGAACAAATCGTCTCGGCCAACCTTAATCACGAGAAATATCGTTGAAATTTAAACATTTATTTTTAAATGTCTTAACGTCTGTCAGAGTGAGCTAATAATTATAATATGATAATCTGCACATGAGAGCTAAATTGACCGACTTTATTTCAACTGAAAGTGTTCAACGATAAAAAACGAGTTTCTTAAAGGGCTGACATAATTACTTACTAAAATAATTATTAAATACCTACGGACACTAGTGTTTCATTCTTTCAGGAATCATCAGTGTAGGATGACACGATTACTGCCAATCAGGAGATTCGAACCTGGCAACAAAGTCATCTCTGACTCCATTAGTAAGGAACAAATATATATATATATATATATATATATATATATATATATATATATATATATATATGCTTCCTTCAGTCTTTTCAGACTATGGATACCCACGGTAAGGGTGCTTGCGCGTGAAATTTTTATGGCAAGAGTTGTGCAATCTCCAACCACATCTCTCCTTAGTCGACATTGTTGAATACCAGTGGCAAGTTCAGGACGACTGGAAACAATGCCGAGATAAGCAGAAAAAACATACAGTGCCTAGAATTCCCAAATTGTGACCCATCTGGTACTAGCCAGGTTCAACGTTGCTTGACTTCGGTGATCTGATGGGAACCGGTGTGTCAATGTGATTATGCTATATATATATATATATATATATATATATATATATATATATATATATATATATATATATATAATGCTCACTTCTAATTTCATTATAATTAAGCAAATCAACAAATTATAACTTTATTTTTTACTGTTTTGTTTAAATTTAAGAAACTAAGCAGATTAAAGTACACTGCATCTCTTATCAGACTACACATGATCAATGCTAACGCCCTACCTACACTAGTCAGTGCATCTTATCAGGATGCATTTATAAACCGAATCTCAACTCTGTAGCTGCGCATGTTATGTGCATACACACAATGATGCATATCAGCAACTTGTGAGGTTTGGGTTGTGTGTATGTGTCACTATTCTCTGTCTAGTGGTTCTTCACTATCTGAACTCTAAGTTATATTTGTGACCTATTTGAGTTCGTTCCGTGATCGTCTTGTGTGTGTGTGTGTGTGTGTGTGTGCACGCGCGTGTGTGTGCATGTGTATGTGCGCATGTGTGTGCTCATGTGTGTGTGTGTGCATGTGTATGTGTGTGTGTGCTCATGTGTGTGTGTGTGCTCGTGTGTGTGTGCGTGTGTGTGTGCGCGCGTGTGTGTGATACATGTATTCGACATACCTTTTTAAACTGCGTCTTTGATCTTGCGGTCAACCTGGGTTTCATTTGTTCTTGGAGGGAGGCTGAAAACTGTTTGAATGAATGAATTTCACTCCAAGACGATGGTTAGTTTTATAGTTTTTTATTCACTTTCCAAGTGCCGAACGCAGAAGAATGGAAAGTGAGGATCTTTGCTTGTGGTTAATTCTAATCTCCAATTTGGAGACACGTTATTTCCCTCCCAATGGGGGTGGGGAGAACAACCGTTAACCAGTCCACTCTTCTTTACATTCAAATTCCAGCTTCGACTCTTCAGCTAACCTGATCAGGTGGTAACAACTACGTCCTTCCGGTCCACTATTGTTAGAGCTTCCGGTGCAACTTGTCCATTTTATATCTATAAGATAATGTTTTGACAACTTTTATGAAAACATAGCTTCACATCTCATCTCTTGTTTACCTCATCAGTTAGATAGATAGATAGATAGATAGATAGATAGATAGATAGATAGATAGATAGATAGATACACATAGATAGATAGATAGATAGATAGATAGATAGCTACACATAGATATATAGATAGATCAAAAGACATATAAATAACAGATAATATCTCGTGTTCCCAACTATGTAACACACTATTCTCGAGTGTATTTTGTGTCTCAACTTAACATAAGGATACTTCAACTCACAAGTAAACCTTGACCAAATATTCAAAATAGTATTCAAAGCTCAAATAAGATCTCCTTGACATGATTATAAACTGACTCATTGTAGGAATGGCCTTCTTCTAGTGATGCCACTATAAGTAATAATATCACTTAACTGGATACCCCACCAGACAAGATGAAATCTTGGAATCCAACATGGCCAAGAAAAGACTATAATAAAGGTAAACTATAACATGGTTAATTGGTCAATTGGAAGAGAAAAATTTATGTTCTTTACTGCATTACTAAATAATCTTGATTGAACGCTCGGATATCTATTTACTCTCTATAGAATTTCCGGTGTTAGTTGCAGGATTAGGGCCTTTTAATTTCTGAGAGTTAACTGAAGGAAAATGAAAATGGAGGAAAAAAATAAAAGGCAAACATTGTATTTTATTGTAGACATAACATTTTTTCTGATAACATGGCTTCTCATATATTCTGCATAAATAGAAATATTTTTCTGTTACCGTATTTATTTATTGTTATATTATTTCATTTCAAATGTTACTATTTTTGCGTTTCCATAGAATTAGCATTTTCTATACAAACAATCGAAAAACAATTTTAAATCGATCAGTTTCAAAACATTTTCTCCGAATGAACCTTATTCTCATATATTTTTAAATTTTCATAATTTTTTTTTTTTAAATATCTTTTTAGTTTTCATCATTTTCTTCCGACTTTTTTTCTATTTAATGTTGATGTTTGTATTACGTTTCGGCCAATGTACCCCAGAGGCTTCTTCAGATTCCGTTTTTATTTACTGTAATGTTTTTCTAATATATTTCAATATTATTATTGTTTATTATTTATCAATGTCCATGTTTTGAAAGATAAACTGACGGTATTTTTCGTACTATTTGGATCCATCGGACGGACGACTTGTGTATCATTTTCACAATGTTTCAAACGTTGTGAAAATAAAACTCAAAATGAGAACAATAGTCCAAAGAATCCAAATAATACGAACAACCAATCGTCATCTAAAAAATTTAGAAATTATGGAATTTTTATTTACTTTATTTAAAGGCCACTCGAGGATAAGGATTAATTAGATGGACAGTGTAAATTGAATGATAACGAATATTATGGGAACACTGAAAATAATAAAAAGAATAAATAAAATTTGATGAAGTGTTTATTAATATTGGATTTGAAAATGACCATGTTCTAGCCTTCAAGGAAGCAATCTTGTGGCAACTTGTTCAACCGACAGAAAGTTCTAGAAAATAAACTTTGTACATATTTGATGCTATACACTGAAGAAGAAAGAAAAGCTGTAATAGTAAGACGAGTTCTACTAGTGAAAGTTTTACAAGGAGACACAAGAGATTGAAGCTCAGTCGAGCACCTTTCATGGAAACAATGATAGAGTAGTCATGTCAGTTCTGTAAGAAAGGGGCTGTAGAGAACAAAGAAGATCATCCCTCAACAGATTGTGAAGTTGATTTTGAAGACATGCTCTAAGCGGCACCTTTCCAGATGCGGCAGCAGTACTCCATCTTGAGTACTTTTTATTGCTTTTTAAAATACTAATACTTCAGTCAACTACTGCTAAAAAGAGGGATTTACTTAACTGTGGGTAATCACAACAGTTGAGTAAATCCTCCCCTTTTTTGGATGTATAAACTGATCGCCAATCTGGTTTTCTCCTGTAGAGCATTCACAGCAAGAACTCGGCTATCTACCACCGCTGTAAAGAACTTTCTTTTCTTCCTCTGTATACCTAAAAGCAAACTTCCATGAACAGAATTTATTCCTAAGAACTACCCATCTGTGAAATACAATACCAAACAACTGCTTCCTGACTGACTACAAGATTGTGTTAAGTTAAATGCCAACAAATATTTGCCAATCCATCCTTTTACGATCGATGATCTAAAAGTAATGCCTCCTATTTTTTATTATGGCCAAATGGACCAGAAAGGATTGAAAATTGCATTGTTATGATGACTTAACTTATGCATTCATGAACTGAAAGTTTTATCTTTGTTGCAGATATTGACGGTGTGAGACTCTAAGAAAGCAATCCTTGTTATGGCATCAAAAGCAAAAATGCATCATTGAATTCCTGGCAGAAGTGCATTGAGAATGACGGTGACTATGTAGAAAAACAAATTCTAGAGCACAAAAGGCCACTCATTCTAATGGTACCACTTCTGCCTTCGTAGCTCTTCAACTTTCTGAGTTAAAAAAAATAGGAGGCTTTACTTTTGGAACGACCCTTGTATGACAAAGCACGTTCCAGACATCCCGTATTCATCGCTGGCAACGGTGCATTAAGAATGAACTTGCAAAATTGACATGCAGAAAGACAAATTCTGGGACACAAAAGTCGCTCGTTTTAATAGTACCACTCCCATCTTCATAGAGCTTTAATTTTTTGAGATAAAAAAATAGGAGGCTTTACTTTTGGAACAATCTCCGTAAGTAATGTAAATCTATTTAATTTACTCATCATTTTTCATCTTCTCAAAGCACTGTTCATTACAAACGAACAATTTCATTAATCAGTAGCCTTTGAACTTGAAAGTTTCATTAGAGTAAAAAGAATATTATATTTATAGACAAGATGTGTTTTTTTTTAAAATCTTACTATATCTATCGGTTCCCTAAATGAAAACATATCAAGCACAGGTACGCTAGTTTAAAAAAAAAAAAAAACAGATTCAGTTTTGACATTTATTTTTAAACTGGTGTTATATTATTGATCTCTCGGAAAACGTCGGGTACCTTACCATGAACGATTGCGAATGTTTACGAATAGAAAAATGTTTGGATGGTGAAAAGAATGTTATCAGAACGAATTAGGTATTTTTCTTTTTTTTTTACAAGGTGATCACCACTTATCAAGGCCCGGAAGCCACTCAGGGATAAGGGTTATTGCATGTACAATATGTTAGTGTGGGGATAAAATAAAAGTGTCTACTAAAGGGGGCGGTTCATCAGGAATTTTTTTACGTTAAACTTGAAGACATCCAGGTTGTAGTCAAGTGGGAAGCAAGCAGACGGAACAGAGTTCCACAGGCGTGCAGTTCTAAGAAAGAAGCTTTGTTCATGGAATCTATGTTTTGATTTAGGCACAGATAAAGAGTGGGAAAAACTTTTGACAGTGGTTTCAGCTAGACGGGTGTTTTTCGTAAAAGATTGGCGAGGGGGGACTAGAGATTGGAGCTCAGACAAGCACCTGCCATGGAAATAACGATAAAACAAAGATAGGCTCGCAACGTCTCTTCTGTGGGAGAGAGGTTGCAGGGTAGAGAAAAGGGCATCCCCCACTAAGCCAAGAAGTCTATTTTACTCTGTCAAGGCAGGATAGGCTGTTTTTAGCAGCTCCTGCTCAGATATGGCAGCAGTATTCCATCCTTGGGCGTACTTGGCTTTTATATAGATAGAGAATTGTATCAGTAGTGAGATATCTTCTGGAGCGGTAGAAGGATCCCACTATCTTTCCAGCGACCTTGGCAACAGACTTGATGTACGTGTTCCATTTCAGATCAGGAGTAAAGGTCAAGCCCAGAAGCTTGTCAAAACATAGGGCTTCTCCTAGACAAGAGCCATCCATTTCAATTGATGCCAGATGGGGATCAGAGCATTGATGATGTAAAGATGAGAGCTTGGTTTTAGATGCATTAAAAGTAACCAGCCACGTCTTCCCCCACTGAACCACGTGGTCAAGATCAGAGGAGAGAGAATCAGAGAGAACTTTGTCATTTACAGCCTTTGATATGTTGCTGTAGATGGTCGTGTCATCAGCATAGATGTCAACGAATGATTTAAGTATGTGTTTAGGGAGATCATTGATGTAGATCAGGAAAAGAGTTAGGCCCAGGATGGACCCCTGAGGGACTCCAGCATTAATACTGCAGGCTCCTGATTTTTGTCCATCAACCACTACTCTTATGAGCCTATCAGAGAGAAATGATTTAATGATAGAGAAAACATTTCCAGTTATACCGTAGCTGGAAATCTTGTGAAGTAGACCCTTATGCCATACCTTGTCGAAGGCCTTTAATATGTCAAGAGCAATTGCCCTAGAAAGGAAGCCTTTGTCAAGAGATTCACTAATCGTATGAGATATAACCGTTAGCACATCTGCGGTAGATCTTGCAGAACAGAAACCATATTGCGTGTCACTAAGAAGGTTATTTCTGCTGAGGTGGTTGACTATTTCTCTATTTAATATGGATTCCAGCAACTTACTCATGACAAACAGGAGACTTATAGGTCTGTACTGAGAGGGAGATGACTTATCACCTGAATTCTTAAATACAGGGCATACTGATGAGGTTTTCCAGGGTGTTGGAAAGCACTTCTCCTTAAGGCAGCGCTTAAACAGTTTCGTAAGTATGGGAGCATGTTCTGGTTGAAGCTTTTTTAACACTATAATTGGGATGCCGTCAGGGCCAATTGCTTTCCTGGAATCAAGGTTCTTGATTAGCTTGGCGACCTCATGCACAAATATTTGTATGTTACCTAGCATGTTCTGTGTTATAGGAGGAAACATGGAGAGTTGATGGCCTTCGTCGCATAGGGTAGAATTAGCTGCAAAGTTCTTGGCAAATAGTTTGGCCTTGTCTGATGCTGATGAAATGACCTCAGGTCCATTGATAATGGTTGGGATAGAACGCACACTTCTGTTCAGGATCCTATTTGTTATTTGCCAAAACTGGTGGGAACCAAGCCGCTGCTCAGCTACTTTGGATTTAACGGACTGAGCATATAGCTGTCTTGCATTTTTTATTACTCTTTTACAGTGGTTGCTAGCGTTCCTGAAAGCAGCTTTAGTTTCAGTGCATCTATTATGTTGGTAGCTATGGAAAAAGTGATTTCTGTGCGCAATGGCAGCAGCACATTCTGGAGAGAACCATGGCTGGCTGTTAAGTTTTTGTTGGAATTTTTTAGATGGTATGAATCAGTCTATGCCTACAATTAGCCATTCAGTCAGGTCTAATACTATAGAGGACACATCCTTTTTAAACCTGGAATGCAGAGGTAGATCAGATATGAATGTACACAAGAAATCTCAGTAAGCCATGGAGTATCAGTATATAGTACAGTGGAGGTGTACGTCTGAGGACTTATTACATTTCATTTTTATCTTAACTGATACGACGGAGTGGTTGGAGGATCCTAGAGAGGAAAGAACGGCACATGAACATAGCTCAGAGGAAGTGGAGAGAAAAAGGTATAGAAGGCTTGCATACTGACCTGTAGTATCGGGCACACGGGTGGGCTTGCAAACAATCTGAGTGAGGTCATAAGCAATGGGAAAATCATGACAGAACCTCCTCTCATCGTCTGTCTTATTTGAGTGGGTCAGCCATTCCACGTTATGGACGTTGAAGTCACCACAGATCTGAATGTTAGCCGAGGGATGTGCAGACAAGATGTGGTTTATTTTAGAGAGATTAAATATTTATGTTAAAAATGTATATAACTTTGGAATTTTTTAATATAAACAAAAAGTTAGGATGACAGATCAAAACAAAACAAAGATGACTCAGTGATGACGTCAGATAATAAACAGAGAGAAAAGATGGTAATGTAGATACGTAGTCATTTAGAGAGTAGGAATTTGACAGACAAAGAGGAGTTAGCTAGAGACCGAATTAGATAGAAAACGATAATAATGTTCAGACACAGTAAATAGCAAAAATGTAAAAATAAGGAACTGCGTGCAACTCCGAAGACAGAGAATATCAGGAAATAAAAGTTGCAAGGAAATATAACCCAAGTTTTGATTGTTGTTCCTTGGGATGAATCTTCATTACAGTTTTTACAGACTTGTCAATGAAAACCAACCGATGGACGAAGATATGTTCCCGTTTGGGCCTGGTCTAATTCCCACAGAAATAATTCGTCATTTTGTTACAGACTGTCCCATCAATCTACTGTAGTTGAATCTGTTATACACTCACACTCATGAACACCAATACATTAGAGACAACAGAACACTGCTAGACAATCACACGTATATATAAGCTCCATTATATATACAGTATAACTAGACACACACATATAAATTTATAACCGTCATATAGATAACTGTGTAGACATCCACTCCGCTATAACACACTAGCGTGCTTGTGTCATCCAAAATGATACAAATTTTTTTAATTGTTTCTCAAATAGCCTACAATATTTATAATTAAAGTCACTTGGAAAAAAAATAATAGCTGTCATTGTATTCATAAATGATACTAATACTTCAAGTTAGCTGATGATGATGCTAAGTATGGTGTCATTTGGTAATCAAATACACATTGCAACACACACATATTTTCCAACAAATTGTGCATCCATATTAAAAAACGGAATTTATTTTAAGTGCACAAAAAATTTATTTTATAAACGTTGTGAAACCAAACTTTCCAAGTGGTGGTTTCAAACTAACATACAACTTTTATAATTAAATTCATTTGAAAATAAATAATAAAAATACAACAAACAATTGTCTTGTTTACATTACAAACAATACTAATACTTCAGTGAACTACTGTTAGTGTTTGCCTTTGCTTGAATATAAATGAAATTGTCTCCTTTAATGTTATATGCAAAGGAATAGTTATTTACATCTAGAAATAGTGAAACAGACATGCAATGTATAAGATAAATATATAGAAGGCATTTAATGTTAGAATAAAAAGATTATCTTACCTATTTTAATGCATATCAAACCTGATGAAACAATAAATAGAGTGATTGGTCCATTTTACTACATATTGGTCTGTTTGGTTTGTTTCTGAAATAATTAAAGGCTTATCTGGTTTTATTGTGTAGTGAGGTGTACAGATCGGGGACGACACATAATGGGGTACACAGAACGGAGACGGATAACACCATTTGTAACAGTTAAAATTTATAATATGAGCTTGATATAAAGAGAGATGTAGACAGTTCTTTTAACACATAGGGGATGGATACATTATTGAGGAGGAGGTATTAAGTTACACTTTGGAAGAGTTTTACACAATGTTCTTTTACAAAAACGATCACAAAAACACATTACCTTTCAGGTTGAAATGATGACGAACGAAGACAAAGGCTTATTTATTACATGACGATACTTATTATTTCAGCTAGATGAGATGGTCAGGGATTTGATTGCCGTGCAGAATTACATTGTCCTGCCTCCCATTCTGGTTCGCTTCCAAAAGAGGTTCAGCTAACTCACTCTTCTGACTCTAACTGTCAACTCAACTCCCATTGGACTTCTTTTCATGACTGACTCTAACTTAACTGAATATATTGTCAACTATTTTTCTTTGTGACGTCAGAATCGTGCTCAAACGCATGAATATTTCTCACATGGATTTACATACACATGTCTCCGACACGTTTTTGGCAAAACAAAGACATTCGTTAATTTACATTATCCGATATCAAACCTGACTTTATATTCCTAATATAATGGACAATTCTCCACATTCCTAGGATTGCATCTAAATTGCAATATGTATTCTTTGCAACTTTTTGTTACTGGGTTCGATTCTAGCCTTTTCCTTTAATAAATATTTGTTCAAACCTGTTTACTTTGTTTCTCTAATTACCGGAATCGGTCCCCTTCCATATTCAACACTGTTTTATGATGCATTTAACCTGGTTAGCTTATTATTGCTGAAATACAATATAAGGTTTGTCTGGTCTATTTTACAGCATACTGGCCCGTTTGGGGCCCAATTCATGGAGAAACAAAAAGTTCGTCTAGTCTTTTTTTACAGCATATTGGCACTTTTAGGGTCATTTAATGTTGACAAATTAGTCTTTTTTTTTGGGGGGGGGGATATTAACGGTAGTGGTTGAATATATGCTTAAGTCCGAAATTGAATGAATTGAGACACATTCAAACCCCCACCACTAATTCCGTTTGAAACCAAATTTCAAACAGGTTATATAGTTGGATAGAACACCTCATTAGCTACATTTTGAAAAAATTTTTTCGAAAATTGGTTCAGTAGAAAAAAAGTTACAACAAAATATGTGGGTTCACAAACAGGAGAGTAAGTACATAAGTGACTAACGCTTTTTTTTTATTTTGCATAACTGTTTTTGTATATAAATATTTTTTACTGCGATTTTGCCAATATAACATGTTAGCGTAACGGTTAGAGTACCGGGGTTTGGTGGAAAGATTTTAGGTTCAATCCCGTGTATCGTTTTTTTTTATAATTAAAAAACCGAACTTTTTTTTTAATAACTAATTTTTTTTAACTCTCCTTATGATTTTATAGCAAAAAATGGTGAATTTATCGATTAAAAATATTAATGAATTCTATGATATACATATTCTTTGAATGAACTCAAATTTTTCGTTATCACATTTGATGAAAAATGTAGTCCCATTTTGGCAATGCGTCTGACCAATGATGCTTTTGAACCCGCAACCAGCACTGCGATGTCATCAGCATCAGCCTGGGCATAAATATTCCTATTTTTAAACTCCTTTAAAAGAGGATTCAGCATACAGTTCCATAGTAAAGGTGATAAAATCCCACTTTGGGGGTTTCATTTAACTACTTCCCTTTTAACAGTTTCCCTCAGTAGTTCTACTTGAACTGTTCTGTGCCTCACCATATACTCAATCCATCGGATGAGTACTGGTGGCACATTGAGTTCTCGTAGCGACTTGAACATACTACTGAAGGGTATGTTGTCAAAAGCTCCAACGATATCTAAAAAGACACCGAGTGCCATCTTCTTTTTTGTTAGTTTCGCTCTATACAGATCACAAATTCATGAACCGCAGTCTCGGTAGAGACCCTGGCTCGGAACTACTGTGATTGAATGATAAATATTGCATAAATGTGTGTTTGAGAGCTAATTTTTTTTGACAATCATTAATAAATATTATAAATTTATATATTAATACAATAGCAATGCCTGGAAAAATCATGGATTATATGGAAAAATGCGTGCATGAAAAGTAATATTCTTAAGATTTTATTAAACCTGGAAAAGTAAAGGACAAGAAATTCAACCTGGAAAAGTAAAGAACAAGATATTCTAGTAAAGTAAAAATAAGAATTTTTTAGACTTAAAATATTGCAGCTAAAAATAAAATTTGAATATTGATAAATATTTTATTTATTATTTACATATGTTGTTGTTTATTGTTGAGTTAGAAAGAATTAAATGATCCTAATTCTGATATAATAAAATTATTAATTTTTATGTAAATTATAAAATTATTAATTCCATCTACTAACTAACTAACTAATGAATTAATTTATTCAAACAATTTTCATTACATAAATATATGCAAATAATAGGGGGAAAATAAGTTCAATCCAGCGACTGACACCCTTTCTAACTCAACAATAAACAACAACATATGCAAATAATAAATAAAATATTTATCAATATTCAAATTTTATTTTTAGCTGCAATATTTTAAGTCTAAAAAATTCTTATTTTTTACTTTACTAGAATATCTTGTTCTTTACTTTTCCAGGTTGAATTTCTTGTCCTTTACTTTTCCAGGTTTAATAAAATCTTAAGAATATTACTTTTCATGCGCGCATTTTTCCATATAATTTAATATTGTCTGTTTGTAGGTTATTTAATATTGTCTGTAAGTTATGTAATATTGTCTGTTTGTAGGGTATTTAATATTGTACGTTTGTAGGTTATTTAATATTGTCCGTTTGTAGGTTATTTAATATTGTCTGTTTGTAGGTTATTTAATATTGTCTGTTTGTAGGGTATTTAATATTGTATGTTTGTAGGTTATTTCATATTGTCTGTTTGTAGGTTATTTTATATTGTCTGTTTGTAGGTTATTTAATATTGTCTGCTTGTAGGTTATTTAATATTGTCTGTTTGTAGTTTATTTAATATTGTCTGTCTGTAGGTTATTTAATATTGTCTGTTTGTAGGGTATTTAATATTGTATGTTTGTATGTTATTTAATATTGTCTGTTTGTAGGTTATTTTATATTGTCTGTTTGTATGTTATTTAATATTGTCTGTTTGTAGGTTATTTAATGCTAAAACAATAAAAGACTAGGTAGGGTTTAGTCTGGTTTATGGCATGTTAGTTTTTTTTCAGGTTATTGTGTTGAAATAATAAAGACTTGGTTGGTATATTTTACAAGATATAGTCATTTTTTGGAGTTATACAATGCATAAGCATAATATAAACCCCTGTTTAACAACAAAATCTCACCCCCTCACAGTTGAGGTCATTAGATGCAGGAAAGCTCTAATGGCTTCTTTCCTTGGACTGCTAGACTTTGGAATTCTCTCCCAATTATCTGCTTCCTTGACTGTGATGGCATGCAGAACTTAAATGTAATGTAAACCGATGCCTCATCTCCTCTAAACATGGTCCCAAATAACAGCCCTTATGTCCAAGTGGCAATGTGCCTAATTTGGTGTGAGCAAAAAAAAAAAAAAAAAAAAAAGACTGGTCTGGTTGTGTAATGTTGAAATTCAATAAAAGGCTGGTTCTGGTTTATTATTGTATATCATCCAATTTTGGATCATTTAATTCTTACGTTCCTGAATTATGGACAATTCTAGCATGAATTCGTATGAGAATTGTCCACAAAGACCCATGGCATAGTGGATATAGTACTCGACATACAATTGCACCTTACCTAAGACGTCTGTCCAATCATGGCTGATGAAACTAGAGCAAGCTAAACCCGTAGATTAAATAAATTGTTTCTTTTCAAAATTCTGTGGAGATTCCCGAGTTCAACAGAAAGATTCCTGAGTTTGAAAAGATACAACTGAAAAAGGTTAGAAGTTACGTTGATTGAAATATTGTGAAAATAACAATCTAGATGATAAAAATGCCAGGGAGAATCCAAATAATACACATTTAGTTCTTATTCTTTTATATATATACTAGCAGAAGTACCCGTCGTTGACTGGGTTCAAAACCAGCCTACAGAAAATGGACTGTGATTGATGATAGTATGATAGGTTATGAAAAGAAGGGGTTGTAAAGTGATATGTTTTGATACTCAAAAATTTTACCCTAAGCAAAATATGATGAAAGTAAAGATAATTTTCGCAAAACTATATTTTTTTATATCAACTTTGTTTCCATTCGTAGCCAAAAGTGACCAACAAAATGATGTTTCCTTACAAAGAGAAAATGTTATATATATAATAATATAAATATACGAGAAATAAATGTTACCATAGTCAATAAAAGTTACTTTTATGGTAGAAAAGTTCATTGGTTTGTATTTTTAAGTAGTTTGTAAAAAAAATTTTTTTTTTAATTCACGAACCGGTTTTAAAAAAAATCAAAATGGCAGCGATTTGAAATGGAGAGCCCCGTTTTCAATTTGGAGGAGGGGCACCTGAGCATTCTGTGTTAACAATTTAAGAGAGTTCCGTCAACGTAAGGAATATTTATAAACATATTTTTAATGTTTCCGTTATTTTTTGCATGAGGAATATTTGATTATGGCATGTGTAGTTTATATAAAAATTCATCTAAGTAGTTATCGCCTCAAATTTCGTTTTAATTTCTGTTCGCTGAAATTATTTCAAGTAAAGAGCATTAAAAACTATTTCTAAACAAAAAAAAATGAACTGAACTTTTATTGACTATGGTAACATTTATTTCTTGCATATTTATTTTTTCGGGTAGTCGTTGCTAAACACTCTTACTAAATAATATTGATGAAATATCGAAAAACAAAGAAACAAAAACAGTTTTGAAAAATAATGAAGTTTTACTTACTTTAGTAAAATAATCCGAAACAGCAAAATGGGATATTAAAAAAGTAAACACGTAATTACTTTAGTTTTTTAAAAGCAAAGAATTGATATAAATATGAATAAGAAGAAAATGGCGCCCTTTTCAAGCAGAACAGCTTCATTTCAGTTTTACAGCATTGAACGGTGTAGTATTGCGCCAGCGGATTTTCGGTTGTACTATTGTACTGTAAAGAACACGCAGAAAGGGTTGTAATTAACTGAATTCCTTCTAGTACACTGACAAAAAAAGCTTAAACAGATATATAAATAAAAATAAAAAGGTTATGCAAATGTTTTTAAAAAGACACGTAATCACGTGAGCAGGATTTTTTCTTTCTTTTGACACGATAACAAGTAACGTTCTTATTTTTTATTATTTATATATTTATCTATTTCAAAAGAGTTCCACGTGCAAGTGGAAAAGGAAAAAACAGAGTTATGCAAAATTTGTGTCAAGAATTGTCTAAAGTTCCGACTTTTTTTTTTGGCTTTCACTTTAATCAGAACGGGAATTTATGAGGTGAATATATTCGACAAAATATGATTCAACTCAAAAAAATAAATAAAAGCTAACGTGAATTAAGATTAAAGTTAAGGCGTTATTGTGGACCCTCACCCCTTTAAAAAAAAACTTGTTAAACTTTGTGACATATTTACATTCTATGTAGGTCAGGCGCGAACGAACACCCCATAATTTTATTATACCATATCTCTTCAAACTGAAACATAATTATCAAAGTATACTTACGCAAATAGATATGAAAAGTCTTTGTTAAAGTTTGTGCCATATTTCCATGAAGTACAGGCGTGAACGCAGACCCCCCAATTTTATTATACCATCCCTATTTAAGTTGAAGCATACTTATTAAAGTATTCTTATGTACATCTATATCAAAAACCCTTGTAAACGTTTTTTTTTTTTTTCATTTTTTATTTCCATACTTTGGGGGCCAGGCGCGAACGCAGACCCCATAATTTTTATGAGTCACCATTCTGCCAGATCAAACATACCCATTCCTGATCCTCGATACATCTTCTATCATTATATGTAATCAGTTTTATAAAATAGTCAACCATATAGGAGCCTATTCGTAACCAGACACACACACACACACACACACACACACACACACACACACACACGCACACACACACACACACACACACACACACACACATACACAGACGTTCAGCTTTATATTATAATATATATATATTTACTGTAGAACCCCGAGATACGGCATCAAAAATTATTAACAAAATACAGTACAGTTATAATACACATGTATATAATCAAATAACATTATAAATTACACCGTAAGACAGGGAAAATACGGTAACCAGCGCCCGGAAAAACATCATATTCCACATCATAACCAGAAAATTCCTTATCCTAGCACCATCGTATCCCAGGGTTCTACTCTATATATATATATATATATATATATATATATATATATATATATATATATATATATATATATATATATATATATATATATATACGCACATACGGTGAGGTGTTTGTAATTTTTGTTTTCACTTGACATGAATACAGCCTTAATTTGGGTTATTCTAATTAAGAATATAAAAAGGAACAAGTCATTGTAAACGGTTTATGAAACACAAGTTGTTATTTTACTCATAGCTGGAGATGGAGTGTTCATAACTTTTCCAATTGTATTACAATGCAAGTAAATAATCTGGTTCTAGTTGAACTCGGCAACGCTGATCCCCTCGTCTGCTTCAGTCACCATTACACTACTTGTGTTTCCTTCCATTTTTAGACCATTGCTCTTTGACAAGACTTATTCCTTTGATTCGGTTTCTGTGTTTCGTTGTCAGTCAAAAGCATCATCAACGCAAGATTTAAAATAGAACGTAATACCTTCCATCTTCCTTTTTCCCTTTCAATATTTAATGATAGTTCTGTTGAAGAAACCGACAAGAATAAACAGAATAAAAATGTTGGAAATGGCTATGCCGATAATTATAGACAGTCAGGAAAATATTTAATAAAGAATAATTATGTAAATATTTTAGACACTTGAAATTAACAAAAGGAAGAACTCTTTGGTCTTTCAAATTTTTGCTTTTTTTGGTTCTTGCTTTTTCCGTCTTTTCCTCAGAGGTGTATCACGTGATTAGAAATAAAAAAAAAAATTGTTACGTTGTTTGGTGACTGTAATTAAATTCCTTTCAAATTTAATTTGCTTTTCAAAACATGTTTTTTAAAAAATAAAAATTTCAGACTAAAATTTAAAAATATATTGTTTGAACAAAAGAAAATGTTGGTTTACAGCTTTTGATGCTAATTTAGCTGTTTGCTTCCTTTTGCGAAAACAATTTGGAATGATTAAAAACAGGTTCTCTTTTTTTGTTAGTAGTTGTAAATAAACCTATGAGTATTTGTTTTTATAGTACACTACAAAATGTTGTTTTTGTTGTATGCCATTCACCCTAGACAGGTTGAACCGGCTTTCTGTAAAGGAGGAAGTTTCAAGGGGGTATTAAATTCACAGGTGGTCCCTGGTCGCCTGTAATGTGTGGTGCATTTTTTGGTCAGGAAGCCAGTGTTTTCACACGGCCTAATCTGGTAGCACTAGATGCTTTAACGGGTGTTACCACTCTGGGCCAACTTGGACCTGGGAGCAATGGTAACCTACGGAGCAACTCTACATTCCCCACAACCCCCAAATGGTGCATCACCACAGGATGTCTTTTTAAGAAAGGAGAAACACAATGTTGGAGATTATAACAATACTTTTTATTATTCCAAGTGCTATTCTCATTTTGGCTCTTATTCTCAAAACGTTTCAAACGATGTGACCTCTGACCTTCTCAATCTTCCTTGTAAGACATTTACAGCAAGAACTCATTTTGCTACATTAGAAAGGGACTTTCCTTTCTCCCTCTATCTGCCTATTAATAGGCGGAATTTTCATAAACAGAGTTTCTTTATAAAGATTCCTCACCTGCGGAACACATTTTTTTTTAGTTTTGTTCACCCACAAACAATGTATACTGCCACTTGGGCGTTTGAGACGATGTCTACTGGAGACTATGTGAGGTGAAAAGTGAAATGTATATTCACATTACATATAAAACTTCTGCGTGTTATAATACAGCCAGAGAAGCAGGAAACAGGGAGGGGATTCCAAACTTTTTGCAGTCAGGATGAAGAAACTTAGAGTAGAAGGCCCTCTGGCATCTTGGGACTTCCACAGTAAAGAAATGTGATTTTGCTGCTAGACAAGTTTGTCAGGTGTATGTACGCCGCGATGGCACAAGTGCAGGGTTGCTTTCATGCTGATTATACTTTGGTCGTCTTCAAATCCAATGTTCACAAATTTGTATCAAAAACTGTTCACTAATTAATAAGTTCATACCGTTGATCAGTACTCCTATAGTTTTCCTCATCTTTTAACTGACAATCATTTTTATCTTGTTATCATTATCATTGAATTAATCTTGGCCTTGATAAGCAGTGACTTCATTTTGAATATAAGGAAAGGGTGCATTTTATTCAAAATTGTACATCTTTATGTTGAACTTAACTTTCCTATTTAATTCATGAGAGTAGATTGTTCTTAATCTATCAGCCAATACCGTGTAGAAATGTTAAAAACCAAGTTTATTTCGATAATCTATATGTAATGTATTGTTTAGATCAGGAGTCATTCCAAGAAATATCGTGGAAGATGATGTACTCTGAATGAAAAACGTTTGAAAGAGAAAACTGAAATGAAACTACATCAAAACGCATCAAAGTTTTGGCAGAACAAAAATCTTCTGACAAAAAAAAAACAAAAAAACAAAAAGAAAACATGGAAAATGAAATTTGTGTTCCTCATGGGTTGTTACCTAAGAACCAAATACACTGTTTCTATTCTATCTGCAACAGCTTTTTCATGAAGAATACAAGGAAATAAAAAAAAATAGACTATTAGGAAAGAATGTTCGTTCACATCCACCATATTCCTCAGATTTCACCCCAAACAAGGTACAGTGCCACTTTGATGTAGGGGGCTACTATCGGGGACATAAATTGCAGGGATACTATGTAGGGAGTTGAGAAGCAAGATGTCTGTTTACATTACACTTGAACTTCTGCGTGTCAGTACAGTTGGGGAAGCAGGAACCCAGAAGGGAATTCCAAAGTCTAGCAGTTCTGGAGAAGAAACTAATAGGGTAGAAGGCTTTCTTGCATCTGGGGATCTCTACTATGTAGGGGTGGGACTTTGTTGCTTGTCGAGTTTGTCAAGGGTATTTACGTTGAGGAGGGACAAAGGGCTTATAGTTCGTCAGAGCATCCGCTATCAAAATACTTGTAAAGTAGGCAGAGGGATGCAACATTTCATTGATGGGACAGAGGTTGAAGCTTAGATGACAGTTCAGGACTTATCAAATTAGTGACTCTCTTTTGAACACTGTCGGGGAGCGAGAGACTAGTAGCAGGTGCACCAGCCCAAATATGACAACAATACTTTATACATGAGTGAATGGTGGCTTTGTAGAGGTACAGGATACTTTCAGGCATATGGAAATTTCTAGCATGGTAGAGAGAGGCCACCTTCCTCACAGCGGCTTTGGCAATGCTCTCGATGTATCTGTTCCAACTGATGTTCCCTGTAAACGTCAAGCCGAGGAGTTTGAAAGAAGTACTTTCAAGTAATGTATCTTTAGCCATAGCTATTGATGGTTGAGATGATGAGGTATCCTGTACCTCTATAAGGCCATCATTCGCCCATATATGGAATATTGCTGTCACATTTGGGCTGGTGCATCTGCTACTAGTCTCTCGCTCCTTGACAAGGTTCAAAAGAGAGTCGCAAACCTGATAGGCCCTGAACTGGCATCTAAGCTTCAGCCTCTGTCCCACGACAAAATGTTGCACCCCTCTGCCTGTTCTACAAGTATTTTAGTGGTGAATGCTCTGACGAACTGCAATCACTTGTGCTCCCACGATGTGAGCACCTGCGACAAACCTGACAGGCTGCTAAATCCCACCCTCACACTGTAGAGATCCCTAGATGTAAAAGATCTTTCTACTCCAATAGTTTCTTCTCCAGAACCGCTAGACTTTGGAATTCGATTCCAGGTCCCTGCTTCCCCAACAGTACTGACGTGCAAAAGTTCAAGTGTAACGTGAACCGACATCTTGCTGACCAAATCCCTACATAGTACCCCAGTAGTTGTTGCCCCTGATAGTAGCCCCCTACACCAAAGTGGCAATTTGCCTTGTTTGGGGTGAAAATGTAATACAAAAAAAAAAAAAAAAAAGAAGGCTTCTTGTAATTATTGAAGGAAACAAGTTTAGTCTTAGCAGCATTGAATGTGACCATTTCTGTCCCCATTCCACTACAGACTGGACGTCTTCATCTAGTGTTTCTGCCATTTTCTTAGATATATGTTCATTTGTTTTCCTCTCGTGCCTGTTATAGAGTATGGTATCATCAGCAAATATACCCATCTCAGAGACAATTTTATCAGGGATATGATTTATGAATATTAGGAATATTTAAGGAATAAATGAACTTACCTAGAAACAGTAAATTGTTACATTTAAACGTCATGGCAGTTATGGCTCTAGAATCATGACGTGCACTTCTGTAACATACTTGAAGTTAAAACAATTTTTTTCTTATTGTACCACTGTGTTTGTCTTGATTATTGCCGAAATGCAAGGCTACAATAATTTAAATCAGACTGACCCATTTATATCCTTGGCCTTTTAGTTAGGAGCCAAAATCTAGGAGCCACTAGTGTAATATTTATTTCGATACTACACTTTATATTTTCTGTTCTCGATCAATGAAGGAGAAATCCTTCTAAACTGTGGCAATTAATAATTTTTCTTTTTTTTTTTTTTTTTTTTTTTTTTGCAATCTAGAGTTCTTGTTTTAGGGGGATTGGATTTCCCTACCTTAAAACCGACCTTTTACCTAACTTTGCCCTCGTGGGGAGGCAAGTAAGACCAGTTTCTTGGAAAGTATCAGAATTTGCTTCCATTACTGATGACGAGTCAATCTTGAGAAATTAATTTTCTTTCCGACTCATTCTCATTACTGTTGAACAGGATATCAAGCGAAGAAGATACTGAAGACGTTTGGCTCACTACTATAAATTGATACCACAATTAGCTTAATGACGGCATAATAGAATCGAGCCATTTATCCTATTAATACGTCAGTTTTGACATCAAATCTTTCCGCGATCCGCCTGTTACTCTAACATGAAAACATAATCACAGCTTTCAAAAGATTATTGTAAAAGTCTGTTGAGACTGACAGGCAGACATGGCGAGTGGATTGAGTTTGATTTTTTTTTTTTTTTTTTAATCACGTAGATCTCCACTCCCTGTGAGGAATTGTCTCTCAGGCAGTTTCAAATAATCTGCTGTCTTTCTTACATGTCATGGTTAAGTGACAGTTTTAGTCATTTAGAACTGCTTTAAAGCGTCACTCCTCACTCATTTTTTGACCAAATTTCAAACAATTATTACAGTTTATAGATCACCTTCTCAGCTATATTGTTGAAACAAAAATTCAATTTTCGTTCAGTAAAACAAAAGTTATGATTAATTTAATGGTATTCAAAATCATAAAAATATGTAAGGAGGTGAGCGACGTTTTTTTATGACTGGTTTCCATAGCAACCACGTCACTTCAGCGACTACTATTGCTACTAATTCACTGCTATCGCGAAAAGAGAAGTAACAACTGAAACAGATAGAATGAAAGAATGAAAGAGAGATAATTGGGGGATTTTATTATTTTGTTATTACATATGTGTGTGTTATGTTTACGGGGGCAAAAAAATAAGACTGAAATTAAACAAAGAACAAGTGAATTTACTGGAAGCCTGGAAAAATCATGGATTACAATAGAAAAATGCGAGCATGAAAAGCTTAAACATGGAAAAGTAAAGGATTAGTTGTTAAAACTAGAAAGGAAAAAGACAAGATATTCTAGTAAAAAATATAATATAAACTTAAAATATTGCAGCATTAAGATTGTTTTTTTTTTTTTTAAATTCAATTTAACATTATATAATCAATTCTTAATGCTGGAATATTTAAAGTTATAAATTTATTATATTTTTTACTAGAATATCTTGTCCTTTTCTTTTCCAGTTTTAACAACTAGTCCTTAACTTTTCCGTGTTTAAGCTTAACCATATTACTTTTCATGCTCGCATTTTTCTATTGTAATTCTATTGTAATATATATATATATATATATATATATATATATATATATATATATATATATATATATATATATGTATATACATAATCAGAGAAAACTTTGTCATTTACGGCTTTTGATGTGTTGCCATAGATGGTCGTGTCATCAGCATAGATATCAACGAATGATTTAAGTATGTGTTTTGGGAGATCGTTGATGTAGATCAGGAAGAGAGTTGGGCCCAGGATGGACCCCTGAGGGACTCCAGTATTAATACTGTGGGCCTCTGATTTCTGCCCATCAACCACTACTCTTATGAGCCTATCAGAGAGAAATGATTTAATAATTGAGAAAACATTTCCAGTTATACTGTAGCTGGAAATCTTGTGAAGTAGGCCTTTATGCCATACCTTATCGAAGGCCTTTTCAATGTGACAAAAAAAAAATCAATTTGCCTTTTAACTTATAATTTAGAAACAGATTGCAACATGTTGAAAAATCAAGTAGGTTCCTTTAAAGAAACGAACATTTGAACAAAAATGCTAAATATTTGTCCACAAAATTGAAACAATATTGCGAAACAGAACTATTTGTTATATTAAACCCAAATAATTATTAAATTAAAAAGAAAAACAAGTGAATCATGCATAGTAAACGAGGCATAAAAAAATGACTAAGTTCAGCATTTTCCTCTTCCCTCCCATTTAGTTCCAAAAGTCCCCAGCAGACGTCAAATCCCGGTGAAAATGAACAAACGGTGAAGTTTTAGGCCTTAACATATGTACATTTGAGTTCTGCACCATGGAAAAAAGAAATGACTTAGTCCAACCTTTGCACCCCCATTTAACGCCAAAAGTCCCAAGGCTTTAACATATTTAAATTTGAGTTCAGCACCATACAAAACTGCTAAATAGACATACACAGAAAATTTTGGACAAATATAGTAAAATAGTCCCCAAAATGGAGTGTTTTTATTAGCCCTAAAAGAGCCCCTGATGCACACCCAAGAGTTATCGCGAAGTATAGACAAACAAAATTATATAGAAATCAGTTAGTTACAACTTTTCAGAAAGTTTTATAAAAATCCAAGGCATCAAAGCACAAAAGTGTCAAATGTAGCCATTTTAACCTGAGAGGCACACCAAGGGGACAACCAGAGTTTTCCTGAAAAATCCGTTCTGTTACTTTTTTACTCATATCATATTTAATTTTTGTGGAAATTTTTTTTTTAATTCCAAGGCGTAGTTATTGAGAAAAGTGCGGACAGATGAACGGACAAGGGTGAATTTACAGGTTCACTCTCCTTTTGTCGGGGGGTGGGAACCAAAAAACAAATAATTAATCAATAAAATAGTCTTTTTCCAAACGAATATACAAATTAGCCTGCGGCAATTGATATTGCATATATGAGGAGAATTTCAAAAGTAATACCTCGTATTTTCTTTTTTTCTCCCAAATAGAGTAGAAGGGATTGTAAATTGCATTCTTATGATGACTGAACTTATGCATTCATGATCTGAAAGTTTCATCCTTCTGTTGCAGATATTGACGGTGTGAGACTAAGAAAACAACCCCTGTCATGGACGTGCATCAGAAGCAGAAATGCATCCAGAATGGTGGTGACTATGTAGAAAAATAAATTGGGGGGCACAAAACAATCCAAGAATACATCGATATTTTAATACATTGTTTTCATGATTACATTTTTCCTAAGAATACATTTCTAGAAAACATTACTTTGAGGAAGAAATTTTACAGAGAAGGAACCGCCATTACTCCCAGTATGTTGTGTATTGGGGGGGGGGGAGGTCTACATGACTGTGTATATGCGGTACCAAATTAACGTATGTTGTATAGGTGTGTATTGACGTAATGTTGTTATCATCTACATTCGTATTTATATATTTTCTCTGGATTAATTAACTGGTGTATATAAATGTATGTACGTTGTGTTTGTGGTATATAAGGGAATATTGTCCTCGTGTTCGAAATGTCTATCTTAACAACCCGTGACTCGTCTAGTATCTGTTGGTGCATCCTTATGTGCCAACAGATATACATATACACATGACATACTTGTTCTGCTGCTAGTCGCTTCTGGGGGATTCTTCAACCATCTTGGGGAGCCGGACCTGTTTTAAGGAAGATGCTTCACAAGACATAGACCAAGACGTTGGAGGATTTTATATATTTTATTCATTCCCAGGTATTCGTCACAGCAGACGGGAGTGATCAATGGACTCTCGGCTTGTGGGATTTTCTATGTCTCTGTTCTGAGACCATTCCTCATTCACAGGGACATGGAGAGACCTTTTTAACACATCTTGCATCTCAAATCCAACTCAACACTATACTTGCGCAAACTGAACCATGTGATGCAACGCCCCTCTCTTATGAAGTTATGTAAGGACCCCTGATCTTCGAAAACTTCGACTCGTGTCATCTGGTACTTCTAGAGGCCGTCACATTGAATCTGGTATGCTGAAAACGAATAACAAAACTCACGCAGGCAAGAAGGATAACAGACGCTTGAATTCTATTCTCCTTCACAAAATATATTACATTTTTTTTTTACAAATATATGGTTCAGTTCTTAGTAAGTTTTTAAAAGTCTCAAATCTCTCTTCTCTTCAGAGATAGTCTGAGACAGGTTGGAGGAGGAGGCGTGGTGGTCACGTCTCAAGGAGCGGTATTGTTATTTCGAGTTTCGTGTACACTCTCTGGCTGGAAACTAGAAACTCTCTCGAAACTAATTTTGCGCGGCACTAGCACTAAATAGGAGTGTGAGTGTTCGGGGTGGAAAGTTTCCTCAGCCAATCAAATCACGGCACGCACTTACGGAAAACCCCAGATTGCAGGTGTGCAATTCAGCCATGTTGCTAGCTTGCAATCTGAGATTCAAAGTCAACATCTAATTCTCATGACCCCATGGGTCACCAGCTGTCAGTTTGAACCCCCTGGCACTGACTCGTCAGGCCAGACAATGTCAAGCTATTGTTCAACATTTACTGTCGTCAATTTTGAAATAGAAATTATATCTCTAATTCTCAAACAATAAGCAAATATATCTATTTTGATAATGAAATAAAATATATATTTATATCTTCTATTTTAAGTCTTTGGGATATCTTCCATTGCCTGGGATCTATTAAAGCTATCTTAGCATACCCGGCTCCCCAATGAGGGGCAATTTGCTCCTTCAGGTCGATCACGTTACAGTGACACATCATGCCAGTTCTCTTTTCGGATACTTCCATTGCAAATGATTGGTTACAAAGTTTGATGCATGTCAAAACAAGACCATCCAAGTCTCTGTTGTTTACTCTTTGCTAGATAGATAAGTAATTATATATATATATATATATATATATATATATATATATATATATATATATATATATATATATATATATACTAGCAAAAGTACCCGTCATTGACTGGGTTCAAAAACAGCCTACAGAAAATGAACTCTGATTTATGATAGTATGATAGGTTATGAAAAGGAAGGGTTGTAAAGAGATAGCTTCGAATTTGAGGGTATCAAAACCAAAGCAAAATATGATGAAAGTAAAAATAAAATAGATAAACCCCATAATTCATAAAACCATACCTGTTCACACTGAAACACTTATCACAATATTCTGTGTATCTATATTAAAAAACCTTGTTAAACTTTGTGATATATTTCCATTCTATGGAGGTCAGGCGCGAATGAACACCCCATAATTTTATTATACCATATTTCTTCAAACTGAAACATAATTACCAAAGTATACTTACGCAGATAGATATGAAAAGTCTTTATTAAAGTTTGTGCCTATTTCCATTCTATGGAGGCCAGGTGCAAACGCAGACCCCACAATTTTATTATACCATCCCTATTTAATTTAAAGCATAGTTATCAAAGTATTATTATGTACATCTATATAAAAAACACTTGTAAACGTTTTTTTTTTTAATTTGAAAATTTTTTATTTCCATACTTTGTGGACCAGGCGCAAATGCAGACCCCACAATTTTAATGAACCACTGTTCTGCCAGATCAAACAAACCCATTCCTGTGTTTCGATACCTCTTCTATCATTATATGTAATCAGATTTTTAATACAATCAATCATATAGAAGCCTATTCGTGACAACAAACACACACACATTCAGCTTTATAATATAATATATATATATATATATATATATATATATATAGAGAGAGAGAGAGAGAGAGAGAGAGATAGATAGATAGATAGATATCAGACAATGTTTCTACACGGCTATTATCTAACAAGTATACATTGCATTACTCTTAAGAAACATTACTTGTAGAAGAAAATTTTACAATCATTACTAAAAGCAAACACTATTACCAGAATACACTGCTCTCAAAATACATGACACGTAGAAGGAAATTACAGTGAGAGTGATAACGTTAATTTTAGAAAACATTACGAGAGTAAGGGCATTTCTCTCAGAAAAAAAAACTTTACTCCTATAAAACTTTACTCCTAGACAAACTAATCTGAGAAAACATTTTACATAGAAGGATCCAACAAATATTCAAAAATCCTTTGCTTAGATAAAAAACATGGCAATATAATGTTGCAAAACGAAAAAAAAGGTCATAGATGACTCAACATTCTTTTTTATCTAAACAAAGAATTTATAACTTTTAATCTCTAGAGTATATGCACGAAAAGAAACAGCATTGACATAATAATAACTGTTTGTTTCTGCATAACGAAACAGATCTGTAAAAAGAATATACCCAAATTTTAACATGCCGGAGGAGCTGCTTTGCATGAAAAATAAATATTTGGATCTTGGAATGTAACAATACTATTATTCTTTATATATATATATATATATATATATATATATATATATATATATATATACACACACACACAGGGTGACCCAGAAAAAACGGGGGCCGACTCTAATTAGGCCCCGTTTTTTAGTGTTTTGTCTGAATGAAATGAAACTTTGGACATAACTAGTTTATTATATTCAAAACATCACATCAAAACACTAGGGTCTTTGGCCTTTTTTTCTCTGTTCTACAGCATATGTTCTAGATGGCCTCCATTTAGCTTTTGTTTTGGGGGGGGTCACCATATATATATATATATATATATATATATATATATATATATATATATATATATAACGAAAGAGAGAGGGAGAGAAAACTGATGGAAATCATTACAAGCAAAGCGTGAAGCCACTTAATGTAAAATGCTAATAACACGTTTGGAAACGATTCATTGTAAACAAATTCATTGAACACAAGTTTCTATTTTATTGGCGAGGTTCATGCAGCATAACTGTATGGAATAGATCTGATGGATTTTAGCAACCAATTACGTAGTCTGCATTGATATCCATTATAGCATTCTTGTCCTCCCTTGCTCTGTTATTTCAGTTCATTTGATTGTTTTCATAGCATTTCAACCTTTTCAGATCATTTAATCGTAAACAATTGATTAAACACAAGCTGTTATTTAACTCTTATCTGGCAAAAGCTATACATACTTATTACAGTGGTATATTACATCAAAACCTTTCAAAATCAGATTCAAGAGAGCAGACTTTGCATACATAAAGTGCTCAATGTATTTTCTAATAGATCTTTATAATATTATAGACTTGCCTTATATTAAAACTTTAACATCTTTATATGGGGTGTCTTCAATAAGTTTCAAGACTTTTTTGTACAGGCATTTAAAATTGTTGTAGGCTCTTGAAAATTCTGTATGCTATTCCTATACATCTTATGAAATGACTGACCAATTTTTATGATTTCAGGTTAAAATCAACAACTACAGTAGGAATTGGAATACACCCTACAAAAGCCTGATTGTCACAGTTGGTGAATTTAAAAAATGCAATCTGGACGTGAGGACACTTTAGAAGAATGATATGAAATGAAATTCTGATTGGAAAAATATTATAGAAATGTATAGAATGCTTCATACTGATTTTGGACTATCTTGCATGAATCGAGCATCAGTTTTTGAGTGGCATAAGAGATTCAAGGAAGGCAAGTAGTCTGTGAGGGATAATGAGAGGTGTGGAGGGAGTAAGAAAGTCAGAACACCAGAGTTGATTGGTCAAATAAAGAATTTCATAGATAAGTACCGCCATGTGTCTATAGAGACAATAAGTGTATAGTTTGATGTCAGTGTGGGAACTGTAAGCACAATTATTTGCAAGGAATTAACGATGAGGAAAATTTACACGAATGCACCAATCCACAACTACATCCTTGTCACTGACTAATTGATCAAGATGGGAATCAAAACAGTTCCTCAGCCTCCCGTAAACTCCAGACCTTGCTTCCTGTGATTTTGGTTATTCTCTAAGCTCAAGGAAAACATTAAAGGCTGTAGTTATGAGACAATTAAGATAAAAGAGGCTGTGATAACGGTCATTGACATGCTTACACAAGAGAACTTCTATGGGGCTTTCCAGAAATTGTTGCAACGGTACAAGTGCATTGCAGCCGAAGGAGATTACTTCGAATGGGACTAGATTTTCATGTATGTACTATCAATAAAAGTGCCCATAGGAAAAAAAGTCTGAAAACTTATAAAAATGATAAAGGTCGTAAGGATGTCGTTATACACTTTTAATAGTTGGATATCCAGTGAAACTGCAGTTTCACAGAAAATTCGATAAACAATAATGAGTTTGGTCTAGCTTAAGATTTTATTGCTGTTTCACTGGAAATCCGATCTTCAGAATTATATAAATAAAATCGTTATAGTCTTTATTTTCTTTGGAAATAGCACACTCTTTGAAAGCGACTATCATGAATGCAATTGATCCGATAAGAGTTGAACTCGGCACAGTTGAATCCATAGTTTGCATTCATTCACATCCATTTCATTATTCTTCGTGTACTCATCTCCATCGAGAAAATTCTTTTGTCTCACTTCATAAAGACGTTTCGTGTTTGTTTTTGTTTTACAGTTAATAATATTTCGGATTCCTGCAGAGCACGAGTTTTGAACAAATTCACAGGCACAGAAGCAAACAGTAATTAATCTCAGATATTTCTTTCTAAAAATGTTGCATTATGATTAAAAAAGAAAGAAAGAAATAATATATTTAAAATAATACAAAAAATAACGATTCCGTAAAAAAAAAAAAAAAATCAGTAGACTTTTGTCTGTGAAAAAGAAGATTTTTTCGTTCTCACTCGGCCTGAGGCTGAATATGTTGACAGACGAAACTAAAGATGAGGCATTTCATTTTCATTTCTATTTCTTTTGGCAGGAAGAGGAGAAGGAGTTATTATAATCGTTGTTCATTGAGAACATCTGAATAATCTTCATGAAATGCTCCATTCTTCTAGCCTTGTGCCTGTTTGATAAGGAAGTGGAGTTCCGTCCAGGAAACATAAAAATGTGATTGGAATAATATTCAGCATATTCTTTTAATGAAAACCTTTGAACGTTCCATTTAACTAACAAATCCATTATATCTAACCAAAAAAAAAAAATGTCAAGCTCAAAAAATTAGATTCAAGACAGCAGACCTTGCATCAGAAAGGTTATATATATATATATATATATATATATATATATATATATATATATATATATATATATATATATATATATATATATATATATATATATATAATTTCACTTATATATATATTTTTTTTTTTTGAAAATATATATATATATTGAAAAAAATGACAGGTGCGGACTTTCTTTTTGGCGCCACTGTGTATATATATATATATATAATTTCACATATATATATATATATATATATATATATATATATATATATATATATAGGACAACAAGAGTATGAAATGAAGACACAAAACTATATATTGGTAGATATAGAATAGATCATTTATTGAATAATGAAATACAGGCAAAATTTGGGGGATAGAGGGATTCTTTATGCCAGAGCCTTTCGAAGCCTAATGCTTCTCATCAGTATAAGCTCCAATAATTATTGTTGAGCTTGGCATTATCCGGATAAGTCTCCTTTTGTGGAATTGATCTTGCTCTTTTCCTTTTACATTAAGCTATATATATATATATATATATATATATATATATATATATATATATATATATATATATATATATATAAGGAACTGTCTGCGTGTCTGTCAGTGAGTTCGTCCTCTATGGACTCGAAAACAGCTTGGCCGATTTTTATGAAATTACATACGAAGATACTTTATGTGCCTGGCAGTGTTCTTAGATAGATTTTGTATTGGAATTTCTTCGACAAGTATTAATAATCGAAATACTCTGATGAAAGAAGGAACAGGTGATTTTAACCAAAGTTAATACCTTACACATCGTAACATCACAACTACATTTGAAAAATTGTTTTATCATGCAAGCCGAAAAACCCGACATATAAAATCAACAGCATGTTGGCCGTGTTCAAATTGTTTCTGTTTAAAGCACCATTGCATTATGATACTTGACTTTTTCATTTTGAACTTAAATTCAAGCCATTATCAACGCACAAGCAGTAAGGCCAGGCATATAAAATCAACAGTAGGCTCTTTGATATGGAAGGAGTGTGTTCAAAATGAATGTTTCTGTTCAAAGCACGATTGAAACCTGATACTTGACTTTTACATTTTAAACATTTTAAATTTTCATTCAAGCCATTATATATAAAAAATAATTTTATAAAATCAACAGTATGTTCTCTACAGTGCAATATAGATAACAATATATTGTAGACTAAGTCACTGTGATGAGGCATGTGAAGCTTCCTCCCGGTGGAACTAGAGCAGGCAATCCATCGATTTGATTTAAAAATGGCCGATTTCACCGATTTCAATGACAATAAAAATATGGGAGTGCGACACATTCGTTGATCATCATTCAATCCTGGGTAACGTCGGGTTCTCCTGCGTATCTAGAAATAAGATAGAAGCAATATATATATATAAAATATTAAATTCAAGATTATATCCTTCTATGATTTAATAATTATTTCAGAACAAATCTTTTGAAAGATTTCATTAACGGTTTTGATTGGTCCAACAAGATCACATGTTAGATTCGAGTGAAAAATTTTGAAATAGTCAAGTTAACACAGTAAATGAGTGTTGGACTGCTTTTATATCAAATCCGTGGCTGTCTGGATAGGTCCTCGAAATTTATGATGCAACCAACTGATTATACATTTTGTTTGCATGTCTTGTGTATTGTTACAAGCAACTGAGTTTTCTACATTGTGATCTGCTAGAGTTCATGGAAAGGACTTAAACCTCAGTGAATCACAAGAATTGAACATTTTTATTTAAAATCAATGCATGTGTATTTAGAAAATGTTTAGGATTTGTTTTTAATTTATTTTTTTTATTTATTAATTTTAAAAAGTATTTTTAAGTGAAAAAATTTTTTTTATTTTAATTAAAAAATTTTTTTTTCTTTTTTTTACTTTTTTTTTTTTACTGAATACTTTTTTTTATGTTTTGTGCACTTAATCATAAAAATAACCAGTACTAGGAGGCCTCCTGGCATTACATGTTGTAAAATACGCTCAGATATGTTTTCATTCATACAAATTTCGTATTTATCATTATAGAGCCAACTCTCTATTGATTATCATATTGTACCCAAAAGATTGGAAAGAAAACTAAATGGCACATACACCCGTATGCTACGAACAGTAATTAATATATCTCGGCAAAATCATCCCACGAAGCAGCAACTTTATGGCAACCTACCTGCCATATCTAATACCATCAGAGAAAGACGCCTACGATTTGCTGGTCATTGTCTGAGGAGCAAGCATGAATTGGTGAGTGATGTATTGCTATGGACTCCACGACATGGACGCGCAAGCAAAGGACGACCTAGATCCACGTATATCCAGCAAATATCACACAACGCCAACTGTGAACCTGAAGATCTGAGGGAGCTGACGGAAGACAGGAAACTCTGGAGAGGAAGAGTCACGTCGGTCCGGGCAAGGAGCCCGTCATGATGATGATGATGACCCAATATATAGTAATGATTTCAAACGTTAAAAAAAAAATATATATGACTTGGATGACATCAGCTAGAGTCAACACCAAAACATTCAACATTATTTGTTCCCATCTAAACCACGTTCAAATGCATATGAAAGCTTCTAAATTAATGTCGTTAAACCTTTAAATGTGTATTTGTGCATGTGTGAAGAAGCATTAAGTCGACTTCCGCCTGCCAAGTTGTAATTTTTTTTAAATTTTGAATCCTTAGCAACTATTTTTACCAACTAAAAACCAAATCGAATTTATTCCACAGGTTCAACTCTCCTATATATCAAGTTTCAAGTCTGTAAACCAAACATTGACATTAGTAGAGACCGTTTCTTGCACAGACAGACAAGATAACTTTATATATATATATATATATATATATATATATATATATATATATATATATATATAAGAGAAAGAATGAAAGAATAATAATATGAAAATATAAAAATATATACTAATGTAGATAATATAAAAATACATACATTAGTTTATATTTTTATATTATTGTTCTTTTAGTCTTTTTCTTTTTTACTCATGTTCACCCCTTACAAAGCATATCACCACTTGGACGTAAGGGGCTACTATTTGGGACCATGTCTAGGAAATATTAACAAGCTATTTGTTTATGTTACATTTAAACTTCTGCATATCAGTACAGCCAGGGAAGCAGGTAGCAGGAAAGGAATTATAAAGTCTAGATGTCCGAGAGAAGAAACTATGAGAATAGAAAGCTTTCTGGCATTTAGGGACAATAACAGTGAAGGGGTGAGATTATATTGCTAAGCGGGTTTGTCGGGGATATTTTCTTTTATATAAGCTCCTTAATTGTTGAGATTTGCATTATCCTGAGAAGTCTCCTTTTAAAAAATTTCTCTAATTCTCTTTGATATATATATATATATATATATATATATATATATATATATATATATATATATCAGAATTTAGGAATTTAAAATTTGTGATTTGAAAAAGCTAAATTTTAAATATAGAAATTTTATTGTATGCAAGACAAAGAATAGAGTATAGTAAAATGTATTTCCTTAACCCATGAGTTTTCAATGTTTATACATCTCCTCGGAGGAAAAATATTAGCAAATATTATAAAAGGTTTGCACCTAATTTGCTAAAGGTAATAAACATAGAAAATTAAATAAAATGTCTTTAAATCTTTTAAATTATTTTAGTTACATAGAATAAGGGAAATTGTATACTGATGCAGCAAAAAAAGGATTATATATATATATATATAGTTTTGTGATGCCATAATCTGCAACAAACATGCGATAGTCTCATGCAATAAGTACATTTTTGAATTGAAAAACAGAAAAGCACTTTGTTTGGATTATTGTTTTCGCATCTTGGTTTAAATAGTCTCATCGGTCTAAACATTGTGAATATAACAACTAAGGTGAATATAGTAATACAAATTATCAATCCTCATGAATTAAAAAAATATATATTTTTTTAAATCCTATGAAATCAAATCCACCATGCTGCGTTTTAGTAAGTTAGCCATTAAAGGCTTTTGTTAATAGTAAAAAAAAAAAAAAAAAAATTACCTCATGTCCCTCTGAAATGTGAAAGGAATTTGGAAGCGTTTAAACTGTCGAATACATAGCCATTTCTGGCTATAAGATATTTAGCAAATCCTCATGTATTAAAACTATTCAAAGTTTTGGAAATTATTTACATCCAATTATTTCATAAAACAGCGATTAAAACACCATCATCTTCACAAAGTTAGTTTTATAATGATTTAAATAAAACTAATTTAATGACCAAGTGACACCATAATAATTTAAATAAAACTTTAAAAATCCTGCTATAAAATACAGTAGAACCCCAAGATACGGTGTCCCTGGGATACGACTTTTTTCAGGTTACGATGTGGAATACAATGTTTTTCTGACTCCTGGTTACAGTATTTGCACCGACTTACGATGTTATCATCTCTTCTCTTCTCTTCTTCTTCTCTATTCTATCTTTCTTCTTCTATTCTTCTTCTTCTCTTCTATCTTCTTCTATTCTTCTTTCTTTCTTCTATTCTTCTATTCTTCTATTCTTCTTCTATTCTATCTATCTTCTTCTCTTCTTCTTCTTCTTCTCTATATAAATAAAATGAACTCATTTTTTCCCGTCTGATTTTGACATTAATAGGATTAAAAATCAAGATATTTCATGCAAATATAATATGCACAAACGGCAGAACAATATCTGAGGTGTGTTATAGGCTTATTATTTCTCAAATTCCTCGATAATCTTAGATTTCTATACTTTTTCTGCTGAGAAGTCACGGCCAAAATCGGTTAAGATCAATGGAAGTGGTAAAATATTTTCTCTCTAATAAATTCCTCCTCCCCCTGCCACCACTTAACACCGGTGCGGGGATCGTTCACAAGGAACAGTTGAGAAGAGAACACCAGTTTGGCTTCGTAGTTCTTTCATGTGAAGTTATTTAAAATCACTAAACTAAGCTGCAGTGCTCTGTGGCGTAGTGGTTAGCGTGCTGGACAATTCACATTATATTTTCACGTTCGCGCCGACCTACCGTAGTCGTTTTTTTTTTTCCTAAACAACTGGAATGGACTTTTCTTGGTGGCCGAACTGTTAACGTTGCAGATGTTTTTTTTTTTTGTTTTTTTTTTTCACACTTTATTTTCCTACTTTTACTCATGACTCCGGGTTTGATCCTTCCTACTTACCTACCATAACATTTTTTAAAAATCCCCCCCCGTCCCGGAAACAAACACTCGGGCAACGCCAGGTACCCCCGCTAGTTTATAATATCATTTGATTATAATACATGTGTATTATATATTGTACTGTATTTTGTTATCTCTATATAAATAAAATGAACTCATTTTTTCCCGTCTGATTTTGACATTAATAGGATTAAAAATCAAGATATTTCATGCAAATATAATATGCACAAACGGCAGAACAATATCTGAGGTGTGTTATAGGCTTATTATTTCTCAAATTCCTCGATAATCTTAGATTTCTATACTTTTTCTGCTGAGAAGTCACGGCCAAAATCGGTTAAGATCAATGGAAGTGGTAAAATATTTTCTCTCTAATAAATTCCTCCTCCCCCTGCCACCACTTAACACCGTTTGGGGATCGTTCACAAGGAACAGTTGAGAAGAGAACACCGGTTTGGCTTCGTAGTTCTTTCATGTGAAGTTATTTAAAATCACTAAACTAAGCTGCAGTGCTCTGTGGCGTAGTGGTTAGCGTGCTGGACAATTCACATTATATTTTCACGTTCGCGCCGACCTACCGTAGTCGTTTTTTTTTTTCCTAAACAACTGGAATGGACTTTTCTTGGTGGCCGAACTGTTAACGTTGCAGATGTTTTTTTTTTTTGTTTTTTTTTTTCACACTTTATTTTCCTACTTTTACTCATGACTCCGGGTTTGATCCTTCCTACTTACCTACCATAACATTTTTTAAAAATCCCCCCCCCGTCCCGGAAACAAACACTCGGGCAACGCCAGGTACCCCCGCTAGTTTATAATATCATTTGATTATAATACATGTGTATTATATATTGTACTGTATTTTGTTAATAATTTTTAATGCCCTATCCCGGGGTTCTACTGTAATAATTTTATAAAATAATTTTTTGGAATTACACAATTAAAAAAACAAAACGAAAAGCTTATTTTGAACGACCATATACATTTCATACATTAATAAGGGATTACAATGGCTGACATTGATTGTATGTCGTCTGCAACTGTTTTGTATCTATTCATAGTTCAGCCAGGAATTTGTGCCTAATTCTAAACACAGATTCCATGAACAAAGCTTCTTTCGTAGAAATGCCAACATGTGGAATACTGTTCTATTGGCCTGCTTCTCAATCCACTACAATATGCTAGCCTTCAAGTCCAATGTAAACAAGTTCTTGTAAAGTCGCCCCCTTAAATAATCCAAATTCTACCCAATCTACACCATTGACGATTACTAAACTATCACCTTGCATTCATTAACCCTAATCCTCAAGTGGCTTTCAGACCTTGACAAGTGATGACCGCTTGTAAAAAAAAAAAAAGGAATCCACTAATCTGACTTTATTTTTTTTATTTTGCCGGCATGCAACTTGCTTCTCTCTTAACCACGTGGTGTATCTACTGTACTGTATTTTGTTACTAATTTTTAATGCCGTATCCCGGGGTTCTATTGTAATAACTTTATAAAAAAAAAATTTTAATTACGTAATTAAAAAAAATACGAAAAGCTTAACAAAGATGAAAGTAAAAATATCAAATATCAGTGGAGAGATAAACTACTAAGAAAGAAAATTATTTGAGTCATTCTTTTTTTATTTTCCTTTCTTTCCAATATTATCATTGTATCCTTTTAAATACCTGCACAACGATTTTGAAATCTGCTTCCTAGCAACATTCTATAGATTGCTGTGCAAAGACTTTTGTTTTTCTTCTGTTAAACATACTTCACAAAATGGCTGCCTGACATGAAGTTTTAAGCAAATCCAAAAGAAGATGCTAAACAAATAATAATTAATCACATATATTTCTTTCTTTACAAAGATGTCACACTATCATATAAACAGAAAATAAAATATTGATTTTAAAAAAAAAATGACACACAATAAGAAAGAAAAGAAAAAGACGTACGAGGCAAAAACATCGAGATATTTCAATTGACTTTTGTTTGAGGAGAAAAATTATTTTCCACTGTGCTTTATCTTTCCCAAGACCCCGCAGCTAAACTATGCCAATGCTGACTGACGCTAATCAACCGAAGAATTCTGTTTCAATTATTTTGTTAAATTTTTATGTTTTTATATTTACGTATTATTTATACCGAAGGTGGGGAGGTGGGGGTTGTTTTCTTCTTCTTTTTCATCAGGTGATATTCATATTTTAACTAGTTGAAGTACCCAAGGCTAGAGCTTTTCTAATCTTCCTCATCTGTATGTCAGTTCAACTGGAAAAATAATTTTAATTAAAAAAAAAAAAGAATTGGAAGCAGGACTCAACACCGGTCCACAAGTCCAAAGAGACCCAGGCTTGACTTTAGAAGGAGTGTTACGAGTTTGTACCCTTCTCTCATCGGCCCTCTCCCTCCTTCGACCTGAACTCGCTGGACTATTTCGTTTGGTCATACGTCGAGAACATCACCAACATGACCTCCCACAGCACCAAAGCCTGCCTGATTACTGCCATCTGCCGAGAATTCGCCAAGTGCCTGCTGGTGCTAGTGGAAAAGGCATGGTTCCAGTTCCGGACCTGTATAGAAGTGGTGATTCAGGCTGAAAGCATTTATACTGAATAGATGTCAGCTCTACTATATAATCAAGTTTATTGAATTAATTTTTTCAATAAAAGTTTTAAAATAAAGCTGTAGTGTTGTTTTCTTTAGGGTGACACTTTTATCGTTCCACCCCTGTATCTTGAGGTGGCTTTGAGGAGCGAGTATAACGAGTTGCCAAAGTATTCAAAAGTTTAAATTTTACATGCATGGGAGAATTAGAAAGGTGGAAAACATTTTCTTTTTACAATTGACAAATCAAATAACCCTGAATTGAGTTTATAAATTGGAGTATAAAATGCAATGTATTTTATAATTTTAAAAAAGTAAATAAATATGCAGACATTATTTAAAATAAATAAATAAATAAATAAATAGACATTATTTAAATAAGACACATTCTGTCCAATCTACACAATTAACGATTAACCCTTATCCTCGAGTGGTTTTCAGGCCTTAAGTGGTGACTCCTTAAAAAAAATTAAAGAAAATTTAAATAAAATAAAATACACAATCAGCTGCGATTGAAAGCCAAATCACAACGTAATATTACGAAAATAAGCAAATATTTTACTTGTTTAAAATTTATAATTTAAATATATTTCGGAGTCAAACTCCATCCTCAGTATTTTGTATATTTTTTTCTTCTTCTTTCTTGCCATGTTGTAAAGTTGGAGGAAGAAAAGTCTGTTTGTAAAGATCCGCCCGTTGTATCTCAGCAGTTGTATTTTGAAATGCCGGAACAGTGTGATGGCTACGCAAGATTAACGTCTATAATGAAATTCACATGTCTGACGTTAAAAAGAAAATTATTTTTTGCATAGTTTAAAAAGAATTGCTTTGCTTACTTTTGGTTGATCCTCAAATCAGACTCCAGTGTTTAGATTGAACATGAACCAATGTCATAATAAAAACATGTGCAAATTTATTTTTTTTTCTGTAATCAATCCTCATGAATAAAACTTGCTACTTAAACTCGCAATGAAGCAAGCAGACGACAGAAGAAATTGTCGTTTAGAAGAAACAGGTTACCTTGTAGACTTTTATATATATTTATGTTTTAACGGCTGTTTTCACTCGTTGAGTATTTCATTTTGGCCTCCAAATAATGCCAGGTCCTCAGCAGAGAATATGTAACATTTTGAAGCGTTCCTCTCGATGACATTTTTGCGTATTAAAATCCCCTCACTGCTAATTTGAGACCTTGTTTGTACTGCATTTCAATCACGTGAACTGTCCGATAAAATCAAAACAACTGGATGTTTAACAGCTGAGTGTCTCACGTCTTTATTGTGTGAAGACGATTTTTTTATGAAAAGAAAAAAAAGATAGACAATTTTTTTTTCTCACAAATATAACTATACAGTAGATATTTGTTATCATATCACCATGCGATATTCCTTTTTGTCCAGAGTCACATTACACATTGTTCCATTATCTTTACGAGACATTTCATGGCTGCAACTCTTATTTGACCTTTATTTCCAAGATCATTTAGAAGCTGATACAGAGAACCTACAAGGAAACTCCTTGCTCAAATTTCTACATCTTAAAAAAAAACCCTATAACCTTTGCAAAGCAGCTCTCGTTTTATGCCCTCATTTTTTTTATTTTGTATTGGTATTGTTTTTTTTATCTGGCTCTCATAAGGTACTGTAAATTCAGCCATGATTAGTTTTGTGCTTATTTTTGATGTGAGAACAATGTCTGGACATTACCTCTTTTCAGTTATAACATTGCGATAAGTATTACAGCAGCCAGAGAAATCTGTGGTTGCCATCTGGTTCACAAATATTTCACCCAGATGCTAATAATTTACTCAGCTATATGCTTAGACGCGATCCATATGTTTCCTCTTTCTGCAAAATCTTTCGGCTAATGTTAGCCGCTTCAGCCTTCATATGACTGTTTATCATTGTCGTCCATTTATCTAGTACCCTACTGTACAATACATATATTAGCAATTAGCACTCCGCAGAAATTACTAATATGATATATTAGTATTAGTTATTTTAATTTTATTTGAAAAGCATAAAAACGAACAGACAAACAATGTTAGGTTTTATATATAGACTTTCTGTTTCATCATTTTTTTAAAAATTATTTTAATTTTTTCATGATTATTTGATACTAAAACGATATTTTTTGTTTTGTTTATATTCATTTTTATTTTTTCATGATTATTTTATATTAAAACGATATTTTTGTTTTTATTCATTTTTATTTTTTCATGATTATTTGATATTAAAACGATATTTTTGGTTTTGCTTTTATTCATTTGTATTTTTTCATGATTATTTTATATTAAAACGATATTTTTGGTTTTGTTTTTAGTCATTTTAATTTTTTCATGGTTATTTTATATTAAAACGATATTTTTGGTTTTGTTTTTATTAATTTTTATTTTTTCATGGTTATTTGATATTAAAACGCTATTTTTTTTTTTTTTTTAGTCATTTTTATTTTTTCATGATTATTTTATATTAAAACGATATTTTTGGTTTTGTTTTTATTCATTTTTATTTTTTCATCATTATTTGATATTAAAACGATATTTTTGTTTTTGTTTTTAGTCATTTTTATTTTTTCATGATTATTTGATATTAAAACGATATTTTTGGTTTTGTTTTTATTCTTTTTTATTTTTTCATGGTTATTTGATATTAAAACGATATTTTTGGTTTTGTTTTTATTAATTTTTATTTTTTCATGGTTATTTGATATTAAAACGATATTTTTGGTTTTGTTTTTAGTCATTTTTATTTTTTCATGGTTATTTTATATTAAAACGATATTTTTGGTTTTGTTTTTATTAATTTTTATTTTTTCATGGTTATTTGATATTAAAACGATATTTTTGGTTTTGCTTTTATTCATTTTTATTTTTTCATCATTATTTGATATTAAAACGATATTTTAGGTTTTGTTTTTAGTCATTTTAATTTTTTCATGGTTATTTGATATTAAAACGATATTTTTGGTTTTGTTTTTATTTATTTTTATTTTTTCATGATTATTTTATATTAAAACGATATTTTTGGTTTTGTTTTTAGTCATTTTTATTTTTTCATGATTATTTGATACTAAAATGATATTTTTGGTTTTGTTTTTATTCATTTTTATTTTTTCATCATTATTTGATATTAAATCGATATTTTTGGTTTTGTTTTTAGTCATTTTTATTTTTTCATGATTATTTGATACTAAAACGATATTTTTGTTTTTGTTTTTATTCATTTTTATTTTTTCATCATTATTTGATATTAAAACGATATTTTTGGTTTTGCTTTTTTCATCAATCTCATATCTCGCATTAGCATGCGGTTTCATTTTATGTTAAAAATTGATATTCTATTGTAATATATACGTTGCACACATTTAAAGAAAATAAATTTTACAGTATTAACAAAAAGATGTTCTTTGTTACAAGATTTTCCATTGCTTTAGGTGCAAAAGAAAAAAAAGCATTTATTTTTGCCTTTAAACTTCAAGTCAGAAATTATCTTAACATTTTTTTTTAGCGATTATTTGTTAAACGTTTTTTGTTTTAATTTTTAAATTTTATATTTCCATACTTTGTGGACCAGGCGCGTACGCAGACCCCACAATTTTAATGAATCATCATTATGCCAGATCAAACATACCCATTCTTGTGTCTCGATACATCTGCTATCATTATATGTGATCAGTTTCCTATAATAGTCAACCATATAGGAGCCTATTCGTGACCAGACACACACACACAGACGTTCAGCTTTATATATATATATATATATATATATATATATATATATATATATATATATATATATATATATATATATATATATAAAAAGAACAACAACAAGATATATTTAGTTAACATAAACAAATGGACACTAGACGTATCGGTTAAAACCAACAGTCCCCATCAGATGACTTAATAAATGGTTGCCTTAGAACCAGTCCTCAAAACACACACACGCACACACATATAGATATTAAGGTGATTTGGTGGTTATAAGGACTTTTAATACAAATTAAAAAAAAAATTTTATATTTTTGTTTTGCATCTTTTTCACAGGGATTTAATTTCTTTTGCAGATTCAAGAAAAATTATGAGAATTTTGGCGATTGACAAAGATGGCCGACCAAGAAGCATGTTCCAAGATTGGACAGAAGTTATTACTCAATTTTTTGTCTGCTGAAGAGTTCAAACCGGTTGAAATTCATAGGAGAATGTCAACTGTGTCTATAGTGTCAAATGTTTCAGCAGAAAAGATGTCTACAAATGGATTAAATTGTTTCAAGAAGGATAAAGTAGCATTAAGGATGAAGACTGGCATGAGAAGTAAGGTTTCCTGAGGTGATCGAATGATCTCATTTAATCTGACAGTAAATGTAAAGTAAAGGATCTTGAGGTTATCTGTTGGGACAGCACATAAAATTGCCCATGATGGCCTTGGCTACTCAAAGGCTAGCTGCCAATAGATGCCAAAGATGCTTTGAGCAGAGTACAAACAGAGGAGGGTCAAGATGTCCCAGCAGTGTCTCTCCGACTATGAGAAGGATGGTGATGAGTTTCTGAAGGTGGTAACATGTAATGAGACATAAGTTTGGCACTGTGAGCCGGAGTCCAGATGGCAGTCCATGAAGTGGAAATATATTGGCTCTCCAGTGAAGAAATTCAAGTCCCAGCGATCCACGAAGAAAGTACTGCTCACGTTTTTTGAGATATGCAAGGCCACTGACCATTTTATTGCTTGAAAAAAGGAAGCACTGTGAATAGTGCCAACTACTGTGAACTACTGAGGCAGGTCAAGGAAGACATAAAAACGAACGCAGGGGCATCAGTCAGAAAGTGTCATCTGGCATCATGACAACACAAAGTTTCACACAGCAGCCCAAACGATACAGACTATCAACATCTGGGTGGGAAAATGCTCCCTCATCCTCCTTACAGCCCAGACTTTGCTCCTTTGGACTTTTACCTGTTTGCCTTGAAATTGATCAAGAGTGGCCTGAAATGCGACAATGTAATCAAAAGTCTTGTGAGATATCATCCCAAAATTTTTACGCTGAGGGATTACTTTTAGCTTGGCATACAAACACACGTACATACAGGCTACATATCAAGAACACTGAGCTATTAAACCTGACATAGTGATATGAGACCAAAAGAAAGAAGCAACCTTAGTAGAAGTTAATGTCTCTAATGATGCTTGGTTAAACAGAGCTGAGAGGGAAAAAATAGCGAAATACCAAGGTCTTATGTATGACATGAAAAAAAAAAAACTGGAAATTTAGGAAGATCGTCATCATTCCAGTAATTATAGGAGCACCCAAACTCATGAAAAAGAATTTCAAAACTACCTAGCAAATATACCCGGTGAACCAAGTGCAAGAGAGATAAAAACAATTGTACCTCAAGGGACGGTTAGAATCTTTTAAGAGATCTCTTAGTTGTAATGTATGAGATTGCAGGTGAATGTCTGGCATCCGGTAGGATGCCCTATCCCCAGCTAAAACAAAATTGTTTAGGGGGTCTATCACCATTTCCACATTATAAATACAATAAAATACTAATATATGTATCCAAGTAGTCTTAGCGGTTTAGTTTTAGAATATTGTGTAAGTATAGAGGTATATCAGCAAAACCTTTGATGGAATTTGTGAATGAACAGACAGGAGCTACGACTTTATATATTGAGATTTCTTTTTTCCTTTTTAGTTTTTATACATCATGTCTGTAAGTTTTTTTTTCTTCATCAGGCATCATATCAGGCAAACATCTCTTATATTTAATCTCCAGTTGATTATTTTTTCTTTAATATTTATTTGGATATGATTATTTCCTAATAAAACAACAATAACATTTTTTTTCTTTCTCTCATTTTTCCATTTATCTTCGTTTATTCTTTTTTGCATATTCTCTCATATTTCGCATTTTTTTTACTGTGCATACATTTGCTTTTTGGTTGAAGTTTTTTTCTCTCTATTTTGTTTATGTCAATGAAAACTCGACAACCCATTGTATTCGCTTTGCATGCATTTAGGAAGACGAAAATAAAAATTTAATAAAAAACAAAACAAAAAAAAATTACAAAAAGCTATCTGCAGATTAAAATAAATAAAAGCAAACAAATGCCAATAAAACAAAGGATGCTGAAGCCTATTGTTCTGACACGATAGAAGACATTTTATGACTTGATAATAATAAGAAGAATAAGAAATAATGTTTAGGAAGGAATGAGAGAATGACGGAGTAGAAGGAGGAGTGGATAATGGGTTAAAGGGTGGGAGGCTCTCTTTCCATTGCTATTCATTTCTAGTGAAGATGATGGCAGAAAAAAAAATAATCATTTTTTTTCTAATAACAGATAATAGATAATTTTGTTTAGATTGCACCAAAGCAAACCCAGCCTTCAAATATGTATTTCATTCAGTTCAGTGCATAGTTGTAAGATAAAAACAAAGACAATCGCGCATACACACACCATTTAGAGATAATGAAATACACCTTTTTAACAATCATAAATAATAAAACAAATGCAACTTATCTTGACATGTTACTGCAGTTTCATGATATATCCAATCCTCAGAAGTGTTTAATAAATTCTTGAGCGTGTTTATACATTTGAATACGAATGCAACCTTTGTATTTCTGTTATATATTATTTTTTTTTATTGAAATCCTTTGAGATGAGTAATTTGTATATTTATTGATTTTTTTGGTGGATTGTTATCCTCGTCTTCATAGCTTTTGTTGTTTTGCGGTTAATCACCTGAAGAAGGCCAAAGGAATAGTTGGCCGAAACATGGTGAAACAACAACTATGAAAATGAGCATAACAGTCCGTAAATAAGTAAATAAATATTTGTATTTCTATTCAAGAATTTCTTGAGACATTTCCAAGAATTGGACGAACCAAGAAACTGTACTAAAGTGTTAAGATAATTTGCATTTATTATTATTTCTGATTGTAAAAAAAATTATAAGATATTGAGTTCTTTGTACAACGTATGCTGTATTGAATTAATGACAAAAATCTATATTCCAAAATTCATGATGTTGATCATCTTATAATTTATTCCTTTAATTTAGTTAACATTTACAATTCTTGACAGTATCTGTTTCGTAACGCAATTCAAAAATTCAAAATGGCGTTATGGAAATATATTAAAGGTATTTGCAGCTTCTCTTCCAATTTTCGGATTTTAATCATGTCATATAACACTTTATTTCCTTTTGACGGATTGTATTGTTGCTATTTATTCTGATGAGTTAAGGGCGTAATAGATTCACTGATTGATATAATAATTAAGTGATTGATTTCATGCTACGAAACAGATACTGTCAAGAATTGTAAATGTCAACTGAATTAAAGGAATAAATTTTGGAATATAGTTTTTTGTCATTTATTCTTTATATTACTCTGTAATTACATTGAATTTCTTAAATAAGGATTGCTATATAAGAAAATATATTTCTACAGATATATATATATATATATATATATATATATATATATATATATATATATATATATATATATGAATAAGGAATGACCAAAAGAATGAAGTATTCATGAAAGTTAACCAGATGGCAAAGACGTTAGCAAGAAATCCATTCGAAATGACGATGGGGTGTTTGTGGCAAGCAAACAGGACAAGAAGGATACTTGGAAATGCCATTATAAAAGATTAATGAATACAGTTTCCATGAAACTGAGAAAAACTAAGAGTTATAGAAACAATATCGGGAACAGCTATAAGAATTGAAAAAGAAATGGTGTGGGAAAAGACGATAAAGATGAAAAAGGCTTCAAATATGCATTTCATTTGGTTTGGTGCATAATTCTAAGATAAAAACAAAGATAACAACACACACAACATCAAGAGATAATAATGTAGTTTATCGTAACTCGTTACTGCAGTTTCATGGTCCATCCAGTCTTTTGAAATGTCTTATCAAATTTTTGGATGGTTTTATACATCTGAATACAAAAGCAAACTTTGTATTTGCATTCAAGAATTTCTTAAGACTTTTCCAAGGATTGGATAAACCATGAAACTGCAGTAAAGTAAAGTATTAAGGTAAGTTGCTTTTATTATTATTATTGTTAAAAACTCTATTTCATAAGATACTGAGCTCTTTTGTGCAAAGTATGTTCGATTGATTTTGCTCAGTTACAATAATCTTTAAAAGTTAATTTTCATGTTATATATATATATATATATATATATGATATATATTAACAGATACTTTTTTCTTAACTACATATAAATGACTAAGTTATAAAAATATATTGTAAGTTGTTAACATTTAACAAAGCTTTGCTAATTCTATTATCTGAAAATGGAAAGAATATGGCAAAACAGTAATGGAAGGAATGCCGAAGGAAAAAATTTGGACATCTGAAAAAAAAAAAAGAAAAGCCATCGTGTTACATATGTATCAGCAAAGATGTTGGCTAATTCGTTTTACAGCATATCAACCATTTTTTGCGGGGTGAGTTTATTTAACGCCGAATCCAATAATTTTGAAAAAAGTTTTTACGTTTAAAATTCTTTATATTTTCCAATATTTATTCATGGTGTTTGGTTTGATTGTTTTGTAGAATAAAATTGTTGTTTTGTTTTAAATCAGTGTTGTATAAGGAGACTAGCCTGGGTGACCGGCGTTGCCAGAGTGGTTGGAGGTGTGTGTTGGGAAAAAAAAAAAAAGTGGTAATAGGCAGGCAGGCTCAAACCTGTATCGCAAAGGGGGAAAAGAACGTGAAAGAAAACAAAAAGCGACATCTTTGAAAGTGGCGAAGGTTTAAATTAAGCCTATTCAATCAAAAAGAGGGGATGACTTTCGAAAATACTGGCGAAAAACGCGACCCCTCCTTGTAGAAAAGTGCCCAGTTAAGGGTGAAGGAATTAATCTTTTTAGCGTATGTTTCGATATTTGTCCAAAAGGGTCGAGCTTCAAAACGATACCAATCTCGTGAAAATCTGTCGCCTCTGTCGAAAATTTTATACATACATACATACATACATACATACATTTAAACAGACAGATGAGATTTATATTATAGATGTGTTCAAGACAAAAAGCTTCAATAGTATGAGCATGTTGAAAGAATGGATGTTCTTGCGTTAATAGATTGTTGTGGCCTTACAAGCTAGTAATCATCCATAAAAAGTGGTCTAACAAAAGTATATTACATGTCATGATTCTGCAGCCATAACTGCCATGATTCATTGCATGACGACTAGATGTAACTGCATTTATTGTCTCTGGATTCCATTCATTCCTGAAATGGGTAAATCAGCTTCCTTATAACAAACATAGAACAATTAAGTTGGCAAGGGAAATGTTGGATATATGGCAGGTGACTCTAGAAAGAAAAGCATTCGATGAGTTGTACATACACAGATTGATCAATTGGATGAATGCGGGACTTTCCACCATTGTCTATTAGAATGCATAATTTGACCAGTAATATATGAGAGAATATTGGTGAAAGGATTTGAAACAATAGTTGATAAAAAATATTAAACATTTGAGGGGAAAAGAATGTTTCTATAAATCGACACAAGCGAAAACGAGGCAGTCAGAGAACAAGCTGACACATTCTTAACCACCAAACATCAACACCACCTTCAGGCGCTTTTACTGATGCCAAACACACGTCAGAACTGTAAATCCAAAACTGTTGATGGTGTGAAATAAAACAAAATATAATTTTATAGATCAGCTGTATTGTGTTTTACTTGCTGTCAGTGTGTATACATCGTAGAGCAGTGAAAAAAATAGATTTATTAATTGTATAGACTAAAAATCACATTTGAACGACCAGCCGCAGAGAATATAGAAGGACAAGGAAAACATAGGAGGCAGTGACAAAAATAGATGTAGCAATTGTATAGACTGAAACCGCAAGGTAAAATACCAAGTTGAGAAACTGGCATAGTCTATCCTTCTCTCAAAGGTAGATGGGACTTTATTAAGCCGTGATAGGCACCCCATCTAATGATGGCGTCATGATAAAAAATACCCTTGATAGCCCTAGCAAAGCATCAAGTATTCGGCTACCGACAAGATTTGAATTACACTACAAACTTGTGTGGTGAGTTTAATCTCGGCTGCAGCCATGCTGGCTGGATAGACTGAAAAGCACATTTGAACGACCGTCTGCAGCGAATATAAAAGAACAAATGGATAAATAAAGATTTGACCAGAGATAGGTTTGCTTGGAAGTTAATTTCTTAAAACTGATTAACACATGCCAGGATGTAAAACAGACATTAAATCGATGATGATGATGATGATGATGATGATGATGATGATGATGATGATGATGATGATGATGGAGAAGGAGGAAGAGCAGCAGCAGCATCTCATAGAAGTGCTTAATATAACAGAAGGATGAGAAAGTGCACTAGCAGACTACTTTGAACGGGTAACCATTTTGTTGTCATCTGGAATTAAAATAAATTAGTAGTTGACACCATCTCCATTACTAAGCAGACGTATCTCAAACGTATGTCCATGCGTTTAATCAATACTTTATGATGATTAAAAAAAAAATTCTGCAATTTTCTGACAAGCATCATGAGGTGTTCATTTCTCAATCAATAATTGTATTTATTTTTATACACATATTCTCTTGTTTAGACATTTGGAGATTTCTTTTCAATATGTCAGATAAACTCACACCAAATATGCATCATTTTGAAGAGTACTGAACATCTACAAGATGATTTTATTTGGTTATAAAACTTGATGCATTTATCTGGCGTTGGCCAGGATACAGTGAAGTCATTTTAGTTTTTAACTTTTATTTGTTTGCACGTAAAATCACAAGGTAGTCAATAGCGATTATATTCTTCAATTGAAAATATAAATTATCCCCCTTTTCTGATTTTTTATTTTGAGGTGATTATTTAATAATGTTTCATGCAGGGTGACCAAAAAAACGGGACCCAACTCTAATTAGGCCCTGTTTCTTAGTGTTTTGTCCGAATGAAATGAAACTTTGATCATAACTAGTTTATTATATTCAAAATATTATCCCCCTTTTCTGATTTTTATTTTGAGGTGATTATTTAATAATGTTTCATACAGGGTGACCAAAAAAAAACGGGCCCCAACTCTAATTAGGCCATGTTTCTTAGTCTTTTGTCCGAATGAAATGAAACTTTGATCATAACTAGTTTATTATATTCAAAACATCACATCAAAACATTAGGGTCTTTGCCCTTTTTTCTCCGTTGACTGTAAAATGCGCAGAAAAGCAATTGAATGTCCTCTGGGTTTTTTTTGTCACCCTGCATATATATATATATATATATATATATATATATATATATATATATATATATATATATATATTCACTTGTTACCCCTTTTTTAAAAGATGAGATCAATAAATTGAAGACAAGATTCAAGCGAGCACAACCGGTCCACATAGTTTTATGATTATATATATTCAGTAAATAGTATATCTTATGAGAAAGACAAGTTTTCAAATTTAACACTGATACTTGGATTACAACAGAAGTGACAGAGGAAACTTAAGTATTCAGGATACAAAAAAGATTTACTAAATAAAGGAAACAAAATAAATAGAATAATTTAACAATCACAAGGTTGAGCTAGGGTGAGTCTTATAAGATTATTTTAATTCTTGTTCTTTTTATAAGAAAATCCAGGATTCATTGTATAATTTTCTATGAAAGCTCTTGGGTTAGTCGCCTATTAAAAACAACCGCCAGCATTTTTCCTCACTTTCTGTCTGTACCCAAAAGTATAGGAAAATTCTATGTGCAGAGTTTTGTTCTTAGAACTGTTCGTTTGTGGAATGCAATAACGTATGTCTGGGTAGAACAATGTAATTGTTAAAGCAAACTGCAGTGAAGAAGATTATTATATTGCCAATAACATGGTACAAAAATAACAAATAAAAATTTGATTTGTTAGCATAAATGCTATTTGATCTGATTTTGAAAATCCGACAAAATAACTTTATATGCTAGATTATAAAAATCCTGTCAGTAATTAATGTCCTCCATTTTACAAAAGCCCTTGACACAAATACATCAAATATAATACTACACCAACTGTTACGTTGTGTGTGCATATGAATATGTTCCATAACAACGTACATGTTGAATAGTGGGTTTTATATTTTATCTGTATATTCATGTATGTGCAAATGCGTGTATGTATATACGTAGTATCATTTAGTTAATCGTCTAGTGTGTATATTTTAACATTTATGCAACAGTTCTAACACGAAACGGTTGACGTGAACGTATCGAAACAGTTGTAGACAGTTCTTTTTAACATGTAAATAACACAACAAATACCTGAATTATTTACGAACATTACAATGTTTTCACATCTTTGCTGCCTGAGGATACGCCGCTCCCCGCATCAAAGAGAGACTAACTCCCTCCTTTGAGTCGTCCGTTCTCTCTGATGTCCAGCTTACGACTGACTAGAATCTCCCCAAATCTACATCTCATTACGTGTCTCAGACCAACAGCTGATGTAACCTCAATCCAGTTATTTCTTTATGCAAACCAAAATCATGTTTACATCTATTTTCTATTTTTGCCTTCCTTTTGTAGCGATATTATTATTTGCTGCCAATCACTTTTTCCAAATCTAATTGTTTATTTTTCTAGTCATAATAATTAATCCAGCGACCCGCTGTCACTCAAATCAATTATTATTATTAATAATAATAATAATAATAATAATAATAATAATAATAATGTTTTGACCCTTGGCCCTGCTTGCCACAGTTAACACAGCTATGATCACAACCAAAGTATCACAACATTACCCAACCATGTTTGTGTTATATACTTATCGGTAAGGTGTACACCATTTTTATGTCTCAAAATTACACTAAAGAATCAAATTTAACTCCCTATATATGCAGTCAAATTATATCAATCATACCCCAGGACTTGGCAAATAATAACAACACTTCCAATCACATTTACACAACAGTGCACCCAAGTTAAGCCATGTTGAACCTAGCCAGTACTTATATGGGTGACCATTTGATGTAAAACATGGTCCTAGTTGTCTTACAAGTTGATACAATGCCTTGTTTTCTTGGAAACTACTGGACTGATCTGGCTGAAATTTTTGTTATGAGAAGTATTATAATATCAATTCAGTGCACCATTAGAGATTAATAAGGATGAATATTTAATGCTAAAATTAGCACAGATTTACCTATATATATATATATATATATATATATATATATATATATATATATATATATATATATATATATATATATATATATATATAACACATTACAGATCTTTGTAATATTGATGTTATAGGCTCGGAAAGACTTGCCCTTTGATCTCATTCTTCTTTCACACCCCCAATCTTCCTTACCTGCCCAGTTTTAATCGTGTAGTATTATACTATGACAAGCCATGGAAAGACCCCCTCCCAATCACATCTTCCGTCTTTTCATCTTTTGAGAATAGAAAAATAAACAAAAAAAAACGCCTATAGACTCTTCATATGTATTAACACATGTTAGCGCACACACACATGCACGCGCGCACACACACGCGCGCGCACACACACACACACACACAAACGCGCACACGCGCACACGCGCGCACGCACACACACACACACACACACACACACACACACACACACACACATATCGACACCAGAACATAATAACTGCAAAACATCTAAGTGCGACTGAATGCTGAGACGTCTATTGTATGTATCGACTGGCGCTGAGCGAAAACGATGTTTGGTTCAGTTTTATATTCAATTATGGCAAATAATACCAACTGAAAGATGGGAGAGGTCTCGCTTTTGTTCAACAATGTAAAAGTTTACATGTTCGTCCGTTCATCATTGTGTTGGCTTCCATCAATCACTGCATTAGGAACCATAATACGCTCTTCTTTTCATACGCTTTTGTTCGAGTCCTGGCCTATACAAAATATAATAACAATAATGAAATAATAATGATAATACAGCGGCAATATAAATTCAAGCTGAATTGTGCACAAACCTTCACTGTCACCCCTGCCACATACTCGGGTTCCATGCTGGCGATAAAGAGAATGAATAACAGGCACAACAAAGTCCTGAAGAATGACAAGATCAAACTTCTATGAGCTTTTAATGTACAGACTAAATGCTTAATCGAGCATCGTCGATCTGTCATCATTATTGGTAAATAAGGAGAGAAAAGAAGGTTTCATCGTATTCCTGGCGACCACAGATCAGCTTGGAAGGAAATAGGAAAGAAGATTTGGTTGTTTTGTTTTACGGCATATCAGCCCTTTTAGGGTTATTTAATACAGAGACCAATATTTTAGAAAAAAAAGGGGGCTATGTTTCAAGTTATTTATATCGCCAAATATTTATTCATAGTGTTTGGTTTGATTGTTTTGTTTTATGGCAGATCAATACTTTTCGGATAATTTAATGTCAAATCCAGACATTTTGATACAAGTTTTGTTTTGTGTCAAGTTGTTTATATCTCCATATATAATATTTGGATTGCAGAAATTTCCCTTCTGGATCAAAGTATCATAGATTTACAAAAACAGATGCCACATACAAATTCAATACATCTACCCTGACAGCTACTACATCATGTAGCTTACGGGCCACCATTTCTGCTACATTCACTCGTGATAATAAAATGCTACATTACATTTGATAAGCAATACTATCACAATCGCCACATGTTCAGAGAAAGAAGTTCCTATTTTTCTCTCTCAATATTTAGTGCATCCACTGCTACTAGTTGAGACCAGGTCAAATTCTCTATTTTCTTACGATATTGTGCTTACACCGCCATTAACTGGTTATTACATACATACACATAACATAATCTTTCCATTTTTCAATTCAAAAATAATAAATTCTTCCTTCTCAAATTCTGCCCATTTGGATTGGCTCATATCTGACTATTTGTATATTCAGGAATCCACTTCTACAATAAATAAGTGAACACTCCAGAAATTATAAATATATGGCGTCGCTCTCTACAGAAGAAAATCGTGCCCTCTCCCAAAAAAAACTAACTAAATTAAACATATTAACTGATTGTCGCCACACTCTACAGATTACAATCATGCTACAAAAAAAAAAAAATTAACATATTAACTGATTGGTGTTACTAAAAAACAACAACAACAACAACAACAACAACAACAACAAAATTAAATATACTAATATATGTCGTCGCACCCTATGGATTACAATCGTGCTGAAAAACAAACAAACAAAATTAAACATATTAACTGATTGGCATCGTTAAAAAACAAACAAAATTTAACATATTAACCGATTGTCGTAGCTCTCTACATATTACAATCGTGCTGAAAAAAAACAAACAAATAAAATTAAACGTATTAATCGATTGGCGTCGCGCTCTACAGATTACAATTGTGATGAAAAAAAAAAAATTAAACATATTAACCGATTCACGTCGATCTATACAGAAGCATATAACAATTTTTTTTGTGTGTGGGTAAATTTTTACATTAGCTCCACCTTCACAATTTTCTTCAACATAACAACTTTTACAGGGTTTCGACTATGCTGATTACGAAAATCTCATTGAATTTAGCAGAGACTATTACTTTTCAAAAGCCGTTCTTAACATGTGATTGGGGGTTGATTACCAACAACAATCGTACTTTAGTTTTTTACGAGGAAGGGGGGGCTTGTGTCAACTGGGCAACGCTGGTTAACGAGTCCTGCTAGTCTTCAAATATTTATTCACGGTTTATTTAGTTTGGTTGTTTTGTGGAGAAAAACTGTTTTTAGCTTTGCAGAATATGATTGAGTTTTGCCAATGGGAAAGAAGAACGATAACATCAATGTTTGGTGCATTTAAGTCAAAAAGCCACTATCTTCGGACAGCCTGATCTCACCCCAACTCCTTCTTTCCTCTGGTGCTTAGTTGAATGTTAGCACCATTAGAAACAGTCACAAAGCAACTCTCCTAACACTCAGACAAAATGTCTTCATCCTTCCAGCTGGTCATATAAGGGATGGTTTTATTCTGCAAATAACTACCACACCCTTATGGTAGTTATGGTACCGCTTAATTGTGTGTTCCTTATAGGTTCCGAAACGACTGAACCTATATTTTGCAAATTTCAAACAAAGGTAATTTATATGCCTGTGTTCTTAGATATGTTTTGTACAGAAATTTGTCCGATAAGTATCGAAGCTCGAAAAAATCCGATCCTAAAAATAGTCTTCCTTTCTTATAGATAAAAAAATGATTTTTACAGGGAATTATTTTAGGTTGCTTGCTCCGGCAAGGAAGATAATAAAATCTCAGCAAATAATTTCTAATTAGAAAAAGAACAAATTTGTTGACGTCTGGAAACATAGCTCAGTGGTAGAGCATTCGACTACAGATCGAATGAGCTTACCTCAGCATTTTATTTAAATTTTTCTTATTAATGAATTCAATTTACAATAAAAGAAGTATCATTTAAAATTGCTGCATATCATTTCTTTGTTTGCATATTTTAAAACTAAACATTAATCAGAAGAGAGTTTCTAGGGCATTCATCGTCAGTTGACGTGAACTTGATGAACTACATTATCATTATTATTTATTTTATTTGTTTTTATGAGTTAGTCCACCGAGCAAATTATTCCCCGTAATATAATAATAATAAATAGAGGATTGATTCTATAATAATACATACACAATCTGCATAAATTAAAATATCATGTTTAAACGTATTGTACGACCGGGCAACACCGAGTGTCCAGTTAGGAAAAGACTAAAACTGTAAATTTTCATTGCAGTTTACACAAAAAGTCAACCCACAATCATAATTTTGTTAGTTTTGGGGGTGGGGGGTGGGGGGATATTTATATTTATTTCTTACACACGTTTCATTATTTCTAAGCTTAGGGTTCTAGTTAGAATTTAGGAGAAAATGAGTATATAACTGAAGACAAAAAGTTTATAAATCCTATATTATATTTCTCATGAGTTTGTATGTGTTTGTATGTATTTTTAAACCAACATTTTGAAATATGGTGTGTGTATGTGTGTGTGTGTATATATATATATATATATATATATATATATATATATATATATATATATATATATATATATATATATATATATGGGAAAACTAGGCGTTGAATGTACTGCATCAAGTCGTAGAAATTTCCAGGTTGGTATCTGGAGGTGTATTAATTCACTGGGAGAGATACACCCCCGTCTTTGTCAAGACATGCATCTAGGAGAAAATAACTCTGATGTAAAAACCTGCGTTGTACTGTATGCTTTGTCTTGTGGCAGTCATCTGCACCGACAAGGATTAGCAGTAATAGCAAAAAGAGTGGTTGGTTCTACACAAGCCTTCACCACTATGAACAAATCATTTGTGTGGATTTCCGAATGTGGCAGAACCTCATACGTCGAAATCGACGGGAGGGCCCATCATATATAGTATAGTTGAAAGACATACACATTTGATTAATTAAGGTTTGCTGTTACTCATTTGTAATTTTACACTGCCATTTTTGCTCTTTATATCTGCAATAGTTCCGTCGATAATAATAGCAATTAATTGAAATAATATGAAAGAATTACAAAACTTTTCTTAAAATATGCTCATTATCAAAGGAGATAATTTAAATGAAACTATTATGTTTAGTTAGCTAGAAAGATATACTGATGTTTCATAATAGTTCACAGAGAGGAAGGTGACTGTTCTTTCTGTCTCTGTCTGGGAAAGTAGCTCTTTTAAAAATTCACCTAGTCTCTCCTCTTTGCCTCTGCCAATGATATATTTTCTCTTTTAAAATTCTATTCTAATTAAATCAACTGTTGATTTTATAGAATTATTTTTACATAATCACTTGAATTAAAGTTAAACGTATAAAAGTAAAGTATCATGGTTCAATTGTGCTCTGAAAAATATTCATCTCAAACGTGACACTGTCATATAAAATAATATACAGTTGATTTTATAGGCTAGGTCATTCTGCTTGTGTGATGATAAAACTTCTCAAATGCACGTGATGTTAGGTTGTATAGAAGTGTTAACTTTGGTCAAAATTGGACTTCCTTCTTAACTGGATTTTTTTCGATTTTCGATACTTATCGGACGAATTCCAATACAATTCTAATGTAAGAACACTCCCAGACACATCAAGTGTCTTCCTTAGAAATTTTGGAAAAAAAATTTAACGAGCCATTTCCGAGTCGATGTGTAACAAACTCACACTACTCTTTCACACACACTATTATATTCTATATAATAGATAGATAGATAGATAGATAGTAAATCGAGAGATAGATAGATAGACAGATAGAAAGACAGACAGATAGATAGATTAATCTGTTTGTCCACTTTTTCTCAAAAACTACTTGACTGAACTGGCTGAAATTTTATATGCAATTTTTTTATGAAAAAATTCAGCAAACAAAGTATTGTTTGATGCACAGTTAGAAATTAATATGGATTGATATTTAATACAAAATTAGCCAAAATTTAACTATATTGACCCATAAATTTGGCATATAGCAGTCAACGGGCTATAACTTTTGCCCATTTTTCATGGGCAAAAAAGTCTAGTAATAATAATAGCAGGATCCATGGAAATTTCACAATTATATTCTTCATCTTTTGTATATTGCCATTGTGCTTAAAAATATTTCCTTTTTTTTTTGACATCCAGCATTAACCCTGACCCTGCAATATTATTGCGCCACCTTTGTTCAAACCAAAACATATTTATCTAAGTAATCTGGTTAATGTCCATTAAGATGGTCTACAAAAGTGTTGTAAGAGTTTGCGATACATTTCTAGACTATGGACATCTGGTGTAAACAAAGACCTCACAATATTATTGGACCATCTTCAGACAGAACAGCTACTACACTTTGAAAAATTTATTAATTAAAAAAAAAATATACATTCTTTGAAACAAATTAGGCACAAGGCCATTCAAGTATGAGGCGGGGGGTCTATGGTTGTCCTTGTCATTGTAATCCTAGCCTTAAAACTAAGAAAGCAACATCGGATAGAATTTTATATAAAAAAACGTGACTCTTTTTGCATCTTTAACGATCAAGTGATTTTATCTTTTAAAAATGGAAACTACGGGCGGGCACGAACATGCGGACATGTAATTACGTTGATGTATTATGACATAGATTTTAAAATATAAACAAAACCAAAACATAGAACCAACAAGCTGCCAGAAATAAACAGGCATCCTGTAAAAACAAAAACACAAAATGTGGTGGCACAGGCCTCAGTTGGTACCACACAAAATGATCATGAAGGGTCAAAGAGGGTGGAAAGACCGAGAAGCAAGAGTATCAACCAGAAGGGTGCAAATCCTAGGACTTTTGCTGAGGCTTATTGTCACTCAAAACTCTAAAGAGGACAAATGATAGTTACCAGTGAGAAGTCAATGGTAAATGGCTCCTGTGATAATGCAAAAGGATTTACAGCAGTTATTGAAAGAGGTAGAGATTGTTGGAAATCTTAGGAAGCATGTCACTCAAACTCCAGGGAATATAACTAGTTATTGTCAGTGAACAATCTCTGATAATGCCTTGTGTGAAAAATCCTATAAATAATAAAAAAAAAATTTGATAATGATAATGATAATAAGAATATCATTGGAAAAAATAATGAGGCCATCAAGTACGAAGAAATGACGATTACTATTTTTTATTGATTAAAACAGATTATTTCTTTTTTTTTTCTAATTATAATCCACGTACATAAAAATCGATATGTAGTTATGGATCTACCTCTTTCTTTGTATAATTCATTTAATGCAGTCATTTTCAAATATTAATTTATTATTATTTATATACTTTGATAATGTTTGCATTTTTATTCATTTGTCAGATCTTTCATTTTTTTCCTTATCGATCATTGATTTTTAGATGTGTGTGTGGGGGGGCAAAGGTGGGGGTAAAGTTACTCTTTTTTGCTTACATACACATAAAGGCAAAATTAGACAGTGCGCAGTTTTGTTGTGGATATGCAATGATAAGCTCATCCACTTTTCGAAAGGAGGAGGTAATGCCTGGTGGAGATTGTTTAACGAAATAAAACAAATAGTACATGTTGATCATAATCTTATGTATAGGAGTATTTATTTACCTTCTCTCTAGGATATTAGACAGAAGATCAGTCTGATGGTCAGCTTGATGGAAGTATTTCTGCGATACGAACGGGATTCAAATTTGAGACACCCAAGTTTTTAGTCTGTATTGTTAACCAATTAACCGTTGTTATCTATATATATAAAAGCGAAAATGTGTGTATGTATGTATGTTTGTATGTGTGTTTGTGTGTCCGCTAAAAACTTTCGACAGACACGACGAAAATTCACCAACTCGGTATCATATCAAAGCTCCATCCTTCGCCCGAAAAATATCGAAAAATTAGCCAAAAACGTTCATTTTTTAACCCCGAAATCGACAATTTTCGACAGGGGGGGGTCAACAAAAACGGTCCTCTCGTGACGACGACCGGTTCTACACATGCGTCAGATTACGTCATGACCTGATTTACTTTAAATAGTTGAAAAACTGACTAAATTTCATGCACCTCGCGTTAGCTCAGTTGGTTAGCACGTTGGTTCATTATGTAAACGCTTTGGGTTCGAATCGTGGTGTGAGATGTCTTCTTTTCTTTTTCGATTTTTTAAATTTAAATATTGAACCAGTGTTGTTTAAGCCATTTTTCATGTAACGTTCGTTTTTCTGTTTTTTTTTACTTCGCTTATCCACCCCCGACCACACACCCAAAAACACCCGGGTACCCACCGATTTTTTAAATTTTAATATTGAAACAGGCTTATTTAAGCCATTTCTTTTTTGTTTTTTCGATTTTTACATTTAACATCGTTCATTTGCCTTACGATAGTTTTTTTTCGATGTTTTGATTACCCCCCCCCCGCGCTTAAGTTTTAACGTTGTTTTCTTTTTTTACTTCGCTTATAACAAACGAACCTGGTCATTGATCTCATTTGCTGAATAGCTATTGCTCTACGATTTCCGTGCACGCACCTGTCAATTTGGTTCTTACTTAAATAAATTCAAACATCTTTCAGTAACTCATTCTGGCTAACCGATTTTATTTTCAAACTTCGCCTCAGGGCTTCGGGTTCGATCCTACCCCCCGGTTTCTTTTTTATTTAACACCACACACACCTCCAAACACCCGGGCAACGCCGGGTACAACCGCTAGTCCATAATATAAAGTGCAAAAATCTTTGTATGTCTCGCAAAAACTTTTGACAGAGGTGTCGAATTTTCACGAGATTGGTATCATTTTGAAGCTCGACGTCTCGGCCGACAAATATCGAAAAATTGGCTAAAAACATTAATTTCTTCGCCCTTCACTGGGCACTTTTCTACAAGGAGGGGTCGATTTTTTTGTGAGCCATTTTTGCAAGTCATCATATCGCTTGGATTAACTTTGCTTAATTTTAACATTCTGAACTTCTGGTCGTGTCATGGAGTAGGTGTAAGACACCAATTTTTTTTTTCACTTTCTTTTCTGCCTTCACGTCACGGGTTCGAGCCTGCCTGCCTACTACCACTTTTTTTTCTCAACACAAACCTAAAAAAAAACCGGGCAACACCAAACACCCAGGCTAGTAAGTAATAAGTAGAAAAAGACTTTGTTGGTTCGAGTTATTTTTTTTTATTCTGCAGAATTGTACAAAACAAAAATTTAGGCACAAGAAATTGGGAATGGGGGAGTTATGGTCAAGGTATGAATGAAGGTTCTTAGGTTAGTAGATGGAGAACAATTACGGTAGCAGAGTAGGTTGGCAGGCGTATGCTAGGAAAAGCAGAAAGGAAATAGAGAAAGCAGGATGAATAAAAACCTGACCAAAGATGGGTTTCTTGGAAGTCATTTTCTAAAAGTCGCCCAACACATGTAAAAGTAGATAGTAAACAGATGATGATGATGATGATGATGATGATTACGATGATGATGATGATGATGATGATGATGATGATGATGATGATGATGACGACGATGACGACTTTTCAAACAATGATTTTTTTTCATATATTGCTTATGCTATTGGTAAGTTGTTTGATTTCATAGCATTTAATTACAAAATACAATTCAAATAAAATACCTTTTAAAAAGGAAAAGGAACATATTTACAAAATAGAAAAAAAGTAGATCTGGTCTTCAGGCTAAGATCACAATGTAGTATCTGTTCTGATGCTACACTTCAGTTAATTCGTCTTTAGTCAATGAAAGGGAAACCCTTCTTATACTAAGGTAATTTTTAGTTTTGCCTACTTCCAAAGTGCCCCTTTTTGGAGAGCTAGTTTTTACCCACATAAAAATGACCTTGTGTCACATTTTGCTCTCGTAGGAAAGCAAATAAATACCAATATTGACAAAACAGACATTCGCGACTTATCGATTAATACACTTTCTGCATAGAATTACTAGGAAGTAATAATTGTGCTGAATCAACTTGACGCAGGTGATACGCGAGTTTAATATTGTTTTCTGAAAGCAACACCAATATAGGTAATCAAAAGAGACAACTCTAATTTAGAATTGGCATCTATAATGTAAATCTCACCTGTCTGTTTAAATGTATGTATGTATGTATGTATGTATGCATGTATGTATGTATGCCTAAAACTTTCGACAGAGGCGACGGATTTTCACGAAATCAATATCGTTTTGAAGCTCGACCCTTTGGATGACAAATATCGAAAAATTAACTAAAAACATTAATTCCTTCACCCTCAACTGGGACCTTATCTACAGGAAGGGGTCGGTTTTTTGCCGATATTTCCAAAAACCATCCCTTCTTTTCCATTGACTTGCCTTAATTTAAACATTCGCCACTTCCGGTTTGACGATGGATGCAACAACAAAGACGTCACGTTTTTTTTTTTTCACATTCTTTTCCTCTTTCGCGGTACGGGTTCAAGCCTGCCTGCCTACTACAACTTTTTTTTTGCTCAATACACACCTCCAAACTCCCGGACAACGCCGGGCACCCAGGATAGTTTAATTATAAAATTCAATAAGATATATTTTACAAACAAAATAGAATTTTATAAGATTATTTTAATTTTACGTTTTCTTGTCTTATATTGAAGTTAAATATATATATATATATATATATAACTACTTCATTTACTCACAAAATTAATATACGAAAGTATAGATTTATGCGTAAACTTTAGGTATTTACTTCAAAAGTGCTCAATACGTAGGTAGAGCTAGTTAGTAATTTATAAAATATATATGGCGATTAAGCCAAGTTTCAGTTTAGGTAAGGGGTGCTTTAGGT
>NC_136502.1:23048674-23136174 GCF_053919585.1 Euprymna scolopes
ACTCGAGGATAAGGTTTTAATAAGTGTGCAGTAGTCAATGGGACAGTGACGTAGTAATTGTTAGTAGTGGAAGTTTGTTAAATTGGATTACGTAAGAGGAACAGCTCATCAAGAACTTGTTTACGTTGGACTTGAAGACGACAATATAATAGTCAGCTGGAAAGCAGGCAAATGGAAGAGAGTTCCACAGGTGTGCAGTTCTAAGAAAAAAGCTTCGTTTATAGAATCTACGTTTATGTTTAGGCACGGATAAAGAGTGGAGGAAATTATTGATAGTGTTTTCAACAAGACGAGTGCTTCTCATGAATGTTTGGCCAGGGCAGACCATAGATTGGAGCTCAGACGAGCACTTGCCATGAAAATAACGATAAAGCAGAAACAGGCTCGCAACGTCTCTTCTGTGAGAAAGAGGTTGCAGGGAAGAGAAAAGGGCATTCCTCACTAGGCTACAAAGTCTATTTTGAACTCTGTCCAGGCAGGATAAGTCATTTCTAGCAGCTCCTGCCCAGATGTGGCAATAATACTCCATCCTTGGACATACCTGGCTCTTATATAGGTAGAGTATTGCATCAGCAGTGAAATATCTACTGGATCGATAGAAGGATCCAACCATTTTTCCAGCGACCTTGGCAACGGATTTGGTTGATTTCTTTCAGAGACCACGTCGTTTTTAGATCATTTTTGAGGTCCTGCTATTTTGTTATCTTTTTCCGTTCAGCTCTATTATAGCCACAATCATTTAGGACTGTGACCGTCGATAATGAGTGCAGTTCTTTCGGGCTTGTTACATATTACAATATCTGGTTTGATGATCTTGTCTTTTATGTATCTGCCCGCCTGTATGTCTTTGTCATAGAACACGGTCACTTTTCCGTTTGATGTTATCGGTGGTGGTTCATGTTCCCAGATGTTCGACGACCTGTCTAGTTGTATCTCTCCACAGATCTTCCAATGTAAGTATCTACAGGGTGTCTCAAAAGAAGCTGACGGATTTTAAATTTGTTTAACTTCCCCAATATTTAAGTAATGCTTACCAATTTTCGTATGTAGGTAGATGAGCCGCTCCGTGCTTTTCTGAGATAGAGTAAGATATCATAGTCTACTTATTCTAATTTTATTTACACAACTTAAAAAAATAATTTTTTAAATGGAAGTCACCACTTATCAAAGCCCGGAAGCCACTCGGGGATAAGGGTTATTGGGTGTACAGTATTCAATTGGATAATATCGTAGTAATCGTTAGTAATAGAGATTTGATAAAGTGTCTTACTTAAGGAAGCGGTTTATCAGGAATTTGTTTATGTTGGACTTGAAGACATCCAAGTTGTAGTCAGGTGGGAAACAGGCAAACGGAAGACAGTTCCACAGGCGTGCACTTCTCAGAAAGAAGCTTTGTTTATGGAATCTATGTTTTGATTTAGGCACAGATAAAGAATGGGGAAAATTACTGACAGTGGTTTCAGCTAGACAGGTGTTTTTTGTGAAAAATTTGGCGAGGGGGAACCAGAGATTGGATCTCGGACGAGCACTTGCCATGGAAGTAACGATAAAACAAAGACATGCTCGCAACGTCTCTTCTGTGGGAGAGAGGTTGCAGGGAAGAGAAAAGAGCATCCCCCCACTAAGCCACGAAGTCTATTTTGTACTCTGTCAAGGCAGGATAGAGTGTTTTTAGCAGCTCCTGCCCAGATGTGGCAGCAGTACACTATCCTTGGACGTACTTGGCTTTTATATAGATAGAGATTGCATCAGCAGGGAGATATCTTCTGGAATGGTAGATGTACGCGTTCCATTTCAGGTCAGGAGTAAAGGTCAATCCCAGAAGCTTATCAAAACATGGAGCCTCCCCTAGATGAGAGCCATCCATTTCAATTGATGCCAGATGGGGATCAGAGCGTTTATGATGTAAAGATAGGAGCTTGGTTTTAGATGCATTAAAAGTAACCAGCCACCTCTTCCCCCACTGTACCATGCGCTCGAGATCAGAGGAGAGAGAATCAGAGAGAATCAGAGAGAACTTTGTCATTTATGGCCTTAGATGTGTTGCCATAGATGGTCGTGTCATCAGCATAGATGTCAACAAATGATTTAAGTATGTGTTTTGGGAGATCATTGATGTAGATCAGGAAGAGAGTTGGGCCCAGGATGGACCCCTGAGGGACTCGAGTATTAATACTGTGGGCCTCTGATTTCTGCCCATCAACCACTACTCTTATGAGCCTATCAGAAGAAATGATTTTATAATTGAGAAAATATTTCCAGTTATACCGTAGCTGGAAATCTTGAGAAGTTGGCCCTTATGCCATACCTTATCGAAAGCCTTCGATATGTCAAGAGCAATTGCCTTAGAAAGGAAGCCTTTATCAAGAGATTCACTAATCCTATGAGATATAACCGTTAGCACATCTGCTGTAGATCTTGCAGAACGGAAACCATATTGCATGTCACTAAGAAGGTTATTTCTGCTGAGGTGGTTGACTACTTCTCCATTTATTATGGATTCCAGCAACTTACTCATGACACACAGGAGACTTAGAGAGAGGGAGGCAACTTATCACCTGAATTCTTAAATACTGTTTTCCAGTGTGTTGGAAAGCATTTCTCCTTAAGGCAACGCTTAAACAGATTTGTAAGTATGGGGGCAAGCTCTAGTCGAAGCTTTTTCAACACTATAATCGGAATGCCGTCAGGGCCAGTTGTTTGCTGGAATCGAGGTTCTTGATTAGCCTGGCGACCTCACACACAGATATTTGTATGTTGCATAGCGTGTTGTCTGTTATAAGAGGAAATACGGGGAGTTGATGGTCTTGGTTGCATAGGGTAGAATTAGCTGCAAAGTTCTTTGCAAATAGTTTGGCCTTGTCTGATGCTGACGAGATGACACCAGGTCCATTGATGATGTTTGGTATAGGACGCCCGCTTCTGTTCAGGATCCTGTTTGCTATTTGCCAAAACTGGTGGGAACCAAGTGTTGCTCAGATTTATTTACCTTTCTTCTATGCGATTAATACCTTTTTCTTTTTTATAACTTTCTAGTTTGAGACGTTTTCTTTCTTATTTCTTTTCTTAAACTTCACAAATCGAGATGTTATTTTAAATGAAGAACTATAGTGAGAACCACCGTAATATTTTTGTCATCTCTCTCTCTCTCATATGTATACATATATATATATATATATATATATATATATATATATATATATATATAATAAATTCCACAGCCAAACAACGTCGCAGCCCACAAGAGCCATGACAGATTTATTTCAAAGTCGAATTTCAGCGCAATTTGCTTGATCTGTGTTGGTTAATAGAAATTCTTGTGTGCAGGGCATTTGCTCAGTTGGTAGTGTGCTTGCCTTGCATGCAAGAGGCTCGGGTTTCGAATCCTTAGTTCGGATGTGTCTAACTGATGAGCCCAAATGAGGGCGAAACTCGAGTCTTGGACTTCCGGTTCTTTGACTATCATGGCTCTTGTGGGCTGCAACGTTGTTTGGCTGTGGAATTTATTATATACAATCTCTCACATTCTGAAAATCATATATATATATATATATATATATATATATATATATATATATATATATATATATATATATAGGAGAAAATATGACCCATTGGGTCACTCATTGAGCTTGGATTAGATTGTTTGAATCAGGAAAAACTGAGTTTTCAAAGTCAATTTGTTTGCTATATCCAATCCCTTTCTTTCTCTTTCTCTCTATAACGATGACTTTAATAGTATTATTTTTTGTGATATTCGTTTTTGTTTATAATGGATTAATCAAATCATTTTTTCTTTACTTTCTTCCGAATGTTAATAAACAAAGAGAGGGTGAGGGAGTCAAGAGTGATAGATAATACATTAAATAATGGCAGAGAGTCAAACAGCACACAGCGAGAGAGGGTGAAAATGAGAGAAACTTTTCAGGGTCACTTGATTAAGATAATTAAGATAAGTAAAATGGAAGTTTTTTTTCCAAACATAAGGCCTTAGAGAAACACACGTTGTCAGCTTTCGTATATCTCTACTTATATATAAATGATATTTTGTGTGTATGCCTGTGGGAGTTCGTTCCCTATGGACTATGAAACGGCCGGGATAATGTTTTTTTTTTTTTAATTTCACATAAATGTACTTTATGTGTCTTGAAGTGTTCTTAGGGTTTGTATCGAAATACAACAGATAAGTATTGAAAATTGAGAGACAAAAAATCTGATTAAAACAGGAACAGTTCAATTTTATCTAAAGTTAACACCCTTATACAGCCTAACATCACAAGTGTATTTGAGAAGTGTTATCATCGCACAAGCAGAAGGAATCAGCGTATAAAATCAACAGTAGGCTCTTTGATAATACAGGGGGGGGTGAATGAAATAAATGTTTTTGTTTAGAGTATAATTGAACCATGAAACTTGACTTTTGAATTTTAAATTTTAATTCAATTAATATTTATAAAATTAAAATAATTTTATAAAATCAAAAGTAGGTTATCTATATCACAATGTAGACTAGACTATTATTGCCGGTGGGGAGTTGCATGTGAAACTTTCTCTCAATGCACAGTCAAGGGTCCTTGACTACACAGGTAAACAATTGATTTGATTAAAAAAAAATGGGTAATTTTATCGATTTTCATGACAATAAAAGTATTGGAATTGTGGAAGATTTATTGATCCTCATTCAATTCCGGGCAATGTTGGGTCTCTCTCTCTCTCTCCCTCTCTCTCTCTCTCTTTCTCTCTCTCTCTCTCTCTCTCTATATATATATATATATATATATATATATATATAGAGAGAGAGAGAGAGAGAGAGAGAGATAATAAAAAGATGATTAAGTTTTCAAAATCGGTCATTCAGGTATGATTTGATTGTTTTGTTTTATGGCGTATCCATCTTGTTGGAGGGTTATTTACAGCCAAATCCAGTCGTCTTGGTAAAAGCTTTTATGCCTCAGGTTCTTTATATCTTCAAATATTTATTCACTGTATTTGGTTTGGTTGTTTTGTAGAGAAAAATGATTTTTTTTGTTTGGGGCTTTGCAGAACCTGATTTAGTTTTGCAATGATAAAGATAAACAATAACATCAGTGTTGTGTACATTTAAAGTCAGAAAGCCCGTATCTTCAGACAACCTGATCTGGTAGTACCAGTGTTGAGATACAAATTCCAAAACAAGACAGCAGACTATGAAGCGCTCATTACATCATTAGATAGAGCTTTATATCAATATTAAATAATAAAAGTGTCTGATCCAATCTGTTTATTCTTTCCTGCTTTTAGTATCCTTTAACGTTATAAACAGAAAGAGAGAGAGAGAGAGAGAGAGAGAGAGAGAGAGACCCGGAAACGAGAAAGATAGATGCTGTATGAAATATGAGTGAAGTCAATCTATTAGAGAGTGTGAGAATAATAAACAGAAACACTGCAGTTTCATAATATATCTAATCTTTGATGTTTTTTAATATATTTCAGAGTAACTGAATGAATTGTATATGAATGAATATTAGTGGATTTATTTATGATTTTTATTTTAAGATGGGGTTCAAAAATATAAATGGGCACTTAATGGATGGTGGTGGATGTATTTTTATTTATTGTATAATTTTAAAATCGATCTACCCTTTTGCTAACACCTAAGGTTGCTGGCACAAAAACTGACTTGAAAAAATAAGGGGGAGTAAAAGTAGTATGCAGGTAGGTGAGTAACGATAGCGAGGAGGATTCTTGGCATCGGTTGTGAGTGATGGAGGGGAGTAACGAAATAGAAAATGAAATAAAATGAAATTTTTAAATTTCAGCAATGATGAATAAAATTTAGGAGGTTAACAACACTGTCCAAACTTTATTCTTTGTATCTCTATATCTATAAAAAGGTCAAAATGTGTGTGTGTGTGTGTGTGTGTGTGTGTGTGTGTGTGTGTGTGTGTGTGTGTGTGTGTCTGTGTGTGTGTGTGTGTGTGTGATTAGTCGAAGAGAACCCCATTTGAGTGTTCGATTAAAAAATTCAAAAGTAAAAGCGTAATATTTGAAGATCTGATCAGTTCTTGCAGTGTTGGTTTCAAATCCAAACAAACGAGACTTATAATTGGTTTCCTTTGTCAAACTACTTTCAAACTCTTTTCATGTCTACAGAACCTGAAAGTCCAATGAAGTAGATCAATTATAGTTCATTTCTGTATTTGCAATCAATGGTATCAATGTTGTTCTGATTTTCTGTAATACACATGCACATAATGGCAGCAAATTCGTTTTTGAATAATGGCATTACTTAATATAGGAAGACAGCTCAGTGGTGAGCCGCACGGAAGTAGCTTTTAAGCTTGGCCAAACTCAGGTAGTTTTTGGCTCGGCAGACATGAGCGCCACTAGTAGCACATGCTGAACTATCACTTCTAAACCGCCTACGTCTTGCACATCTGGCCACAGTTGACACAAGCTAGTTCTGGCAACATAGGATTGTTTTATTGCCGCTCATATCTGCATTAGCCTTCATTGAATGTTTGTTTGCCGTTTTAGGCTACAGCCACCGTTTTTATTATCAAAATACACACTGATGGTAAAATGTGTATTCCATTGCATATCAAGTAATGCCTGTGCTTGAAGCTTTTTATAGTGAGGAAAGACTTTGCACCGAGACAATCCCACTCTCTGAACAACTGCCACATTGAACCAAAAAGAAGAGCAAGTCATCATTTGATGTAACAGTCGCCACAGGTTTTATATCAGGGTTTTCCTTCTCCTAGAGAGGTTTCCTTCATCATGGCTTACGGGAGCCCTCTTCACCTCCTGATGCCATTTGTGCACCAAAGCATACTCCACACGCCGGTGGGTCATGTATGCCACAGATGACAGAGCCCAAGCTCCTCTGTAGGTTTCTGTCAGGGTTACCTCATCCCTAGCCTTTGGTTAAAATAACCTTAGCCCCCAAGGCAGTGGAAGTCTAGTTACACATGCACATACATAATGATTGCAACGTCTTGTCAGACGAGTGCCACTCCCTCAGTTACTGAAAGTCCATGAGCCCGAAGATGACTTTTTTTTTTAGTCGCATGCAGGCGACTCTATAAGTCACTCTATCGATCGATCGGTTGGTCGGTCTGTCAGTCGGTCGGTCGGTCGGTCTGTCGGTCTGTCCGTAACACTTTTATGCTTGGCCTTTTTGGTTAAGATCAAAGGTCTGTTGTTAATAGATGCTGTTCTTAACTTTTTAAGCTTTTCTTGGCCTTTTGGCCAAGATCAAAGTATAAAAGATTTAATATCTCAAAGTATAGTATTTGTTCTTACTACATGCTGTATTTATGTTTGTAACTTTGTGATATAAAGTGGAGGATGACTTTTCTGTATCAATTTAATGTAAAATGATCACCCATTTACAACCAGTCAGTCTCAAAGCCATTCAAGTCATTCTTCAGATCATTCAAGTTGTTTTTGAAGGATTCCAGTTATTTTTCAAGCATTCAAGTCATTCTTAAGGTCATTCAATTCATCCTTAAGTTCATTAAAGTCATTCTAAGTCATTTACTTTTTATTTATTTAAGTCATTTCAGCCCATTTTTCGGTCATTTTAGTTTATCTTTAAGAATTTCATGTCAATCCTACATTCACGCATTCATTCATTACACGAGAGCACACGACTAATGTCTATCGGCCTTGTTTAGTTCTGCCAGCGAATTCACACGCTCAAGCAGACATGACATTTAAGACGGTCCTTGGCATACATACATATATATACATATACACACATACATACATACACATACCCATAAACATACACGCATGCACACATCCATACATACATACACAATACATATAAAAACATATGCAAACATATACATACACACATGCACGCACATATACATACATATGCATACACATATATACAAAGATATACAAATACATACACACATATACATACATATTCACATACATATATGTACACATGTATGCACATATACATACATAGACATAAAGTTACCTACATATACCTACACATACATATATATGCACTTATACGCATACATATATATGCATATATACATATACATATACATACATACAAACAAATATATATATACGTATATACATACAAACACACATAAACATATATATACACAAAAAAAATAAATAAATAAATAAATAAAATATATACACACATACATATACCAATACATATACAAATAGATATACATACACATACATACACTAGTACATATATTAACATACATACATACATATATGCATACATGATGATGATTGATTGCAACGTCTTGTCAGATGAGTGCCACTCCCTCAGACACTTAAAGTCTATGAGCCCAAAAATGACTTCCATCGCCACAGGACCATTTTTATAGACAAATGCTTGAGGGAGTATCTATACACAGATGATGTTACAGAGCTTTGTACGACAACTAAGTCTCTCTCTCGGTTCAAAATGTTGAGATCCAGCAACAAGCAAGAGCAAGATAGCCAGCAACAAGTTAAACTGCAGACCAGCTTAATGCTGGTACTGTTCTCCCGCTTTATGGTTTTTTAAATCAGAGATTTGCTTCTCCTAGAAAGGTTGCCTTCACCACGGCTTACAGGAGCCCTCTCCACCCCAACGCACACATACACACACACAAATATACACGGTGCTAGTTGGTCTTTGACCCCGAAAAAGGGTTCATTTGCCCTTTGGATGGTCTTGTTTTTAATCCTTCAGGGAGACTAGCCACCATCCTCACCAAACAAGTTTGGTGGGGAAACCAGTTTAGTCGCCGGTGACCCGACCATGAGGCAGGTAGTACTGGGTTACATGGTACCAGTAGCATGTGACATGACCTGACACATACATACATACATACATACATACACATACGCATATATAGAATTATGGCAGATCAATTATTACATACTTCCAGCATTTCAGGGCTACATGCGTGACAATTTTTCCATTGCCACGGACAAACTTTTATAGACAAATGCCTGAGGAAGTATCTACACAAAGATGATGTTACAGAGTTTTAGCTTTGTACGACAAGCATGAGCAAGATAGCCAGCAACAAGTCAAACTGCACACCAGCTTAATGCGGGTACTGGTTTCCCACTTAATGTTTTTTTTTTTAATCAGAGATTCGCTTCATACCACACACACATCGAAATAAACATATACACATACACATACAAGCATGCATATATACAGATGCACGAAAACATACATACGCAAGAACACAAACAAACACACATGACAACATGCACATACACACATACATGCATACATAAACGCATGTACATACATATGCACATACACGGTAATTCAACATGAATAAAAGAGTAAACAATCCAAAATACACAGCACATAAAATAGAGAGTCATTCGCTTCGCTGCTAGTACAGCTTTTAAATTGAACATGCGTTCATAACGGCACAAATCCTTAACGTTCATTATGACGATGATGATGGCTGTTACGAATAGGTGAATTCAACATGCATAGATACATGATGGCAGCAAATTCGCTTTCGAACATTGCCATCACTCGATATAGCACAAAAAAAAAAGGTATATAGAAACACGAAAACATTCAGTGATGGGCTGCACGAATGTGGCTTTTAAGCTAAACTCTGGCACACATTGTACAGACATGTGCACCACTAGCAGCATGTTCTTGCTGTTGTTTTCTATGCAGGATCAAATGCTGTTTCAAACCGCCTGTCGTTTTGTACATCTGCCCGCAGTTTTTTTAATTTATTTTTTTTTATTACATTTTCACCCCAAACAAGGCACATACTATCAGGGGCAACAACTACTGGGGCGCTATGTAGGGATTTGGGCAGCAAAATGTCTGTTCACGTTGCACTTGAACTTCTGCCTGTCAGTACAGTTGGGAAGCAGGGACCTGGAATGGAATTCCAAAGTCTAGCGGTTCTGGGGAAGAAACTACTGGAGTAGAAAGATCTTTTACATCTAGGGATCTCTACAGTGTGGGGGTGGGATTTTGCAGCCTGTTGGGGCTGTCAAGGGTGTTCACATCGTGGGGGCACAAGTGCTTGCAGTTCGTTAGAGCATTCACCATTAAAATACTTGTAGAACAGGCAGAGGGATGCAACGTTTCGTCGATGGGACAGGGGCTGAAGCTTAGATGCCAGTCCAGGGCCTATCAGATTTGCGACTCTCTTGTCAAGGAGCGAGAGACTAGTAGCCGATGCACTAGCCCAAATATGACAGCAATACTCCATACATGGGGGAATGGAGGATACTTTGGGGGTGTTAGAAGTTTTCTAACATGGTAGAGAGAGCCCACCTTCCTCGCAGCGGCCCTGGCAATGCCCTCAATGTAATTGTTCCAACTCATGTTTCCTGTGAACGTTAGACCAAGGAGCTTGAGAGATGTACTCTCAGATAAAGAGTCGTTGGCCATTGCTATAGGTGGTAGAGAAGGTTTCTTGTAATTATTGAATGAAACTAGTTTAGTCTTGGCGGCATTGAAGGTGACCATCGATTTTTGTCCCCATTCCATTACAGATTGGAGGTCATCCTCTAGTGTTTTTGCCATTTCTTTAGATATGTGTTCATTTGTTTTCCTATTGTGCCTGTTATAGAGTGTGGTGTCATCAGCATATATACCCATCTCAGAGGAAATTTTGTCGGGAAGGTCATTTATGAATATCAGGAACAGTAAAGGTCCAAGGATAGACCCCTGGGGCACTCCCGCATTTATATCATATTGTTTAGATATACAACCGTCGAGGACAACCTGGATTTTTCTCTTATCTAAGAAGGATTTAATTATGTTTAGTATTCTACCAGTGATCCCGTATGATCTAATCTTCCTGTGGAGACCCTCATGCCATACCGTCAAAAGCCTTAGATATATCTAGAGCTACTGCTCTGCCCTCCCCTGCTTTGTCCAGTGAATGGTATATACGTTCAGAGATTACAGTTAGAATGTCTGCTGTGGAACGGGCTTGTCTAAATCCATATTGTTGGTCAGTCAGAAGTTTATCATATGTAAGGTGATGGACTAGAGCATTGTTAATTAAGGTTTCAGATATTTTGGCAAAAAGTGGGAGGAGGCTAATGGGGCGATAATTTAATGGGTCAGTTCTTTCGTCAGAATTCTTGAATACTGGTACCACAGAAGCAGTTTTCCAACAGCCCGGAAAGCAAGATTCATTAAGGCATTTGTTGAAGAGTTTGGAGAGAACTGGAGCTACTTCAGCTAAGCACTTTTTTAATAGCACAGCTGGGATGAGATCGGGTCCACATGCCTTTGAAGTGTCAAGGTTTTTATGATAGCATGCACCTGAGCAGGGGTGATTTTCAGATCGTCTAGCGTGGCGTCTGTCCGCATAGGAAATTAAAGTAGGGGGTGGTTGGAAGGGTCCAGTGTGGAGTTTGAGGCAAACTGACTGGCAAGTATGTTAGCCTTTTCGGTTGCTGAGCAAACAACCTCGTGATTGTTGGTTAGTGGGGGATTTACTACACTGTTGTAGATAACACAGGTTAACTCTCGCAACTCAAGACTGCTTTGTGGCCCACTGCGCCAATGAATAGACTGGTGACTCATCAGCCCAGCTATACTCAGACATATTCTTCCGTACACCTTACACTCCAGACCAATTTGACGCCCCCTCCCATCCATGGCTTCTTTCACTCTCCTTTTCTGAATATCGCGCTTCAGCTGCTCATACTGGGTTAGATCCGCCTTAAACTTGCCCACACCTATCTGCAAGGTCCTTCTCCACACTCTGCGATCCAAAGCAAGACTCTCCCAGGTTCTTTCATCAATCTCTAATTTTTTAAGGTGGATCTTAAACAATCATTAAATCTCAATTTAGGCGTTTGAGCCAGACGTCTTCCCTCAGGAAGCTCGCCATAAAGGAGTTGTTTGGGAAGTCGACTGTCTAACATCCTCACCACATGTCCACTCCATCTCAGTCTATGCTTAATAACATTAGCACCTCCACATCACTGACATACATCTTCCAACCCACACCTAACATTCGCTGTAGGCACAACTGGTGAAACCGCTCGAGACGTCTCAAATGCTTCCTGTATGTTGTTCAAGTTTCACAACCATAGAGAAGTGTAGAGAGAACGCATGCGGCATAAACCTTAATCTTAGTTGGCAGCAAGATCCCATGATATCTCCACAAATGCCCGTCCAACTTTCCGAAGGCATCACTTGCCCTGCTGATCCTTAACAATACCTCATCATCCAGGACACCAGACATACTCAGTGTGCCACTCAAGTATACAAACTTAGTGCCAACCACTATTCTTGACCCACAGATATAAACTGATGGCTCATAGTATGGCATGCCCGGAGCAGGCTGATACAGTTTTTTTCAGTTTGATGGTCAGGCCCAATACGCTGCAGGCAACCACAAAAGCGTCCACAAGATGCTGCATATCAGTCACCATATGAGCCACCAGATCACATTCATCCGCATAGAGCAAGTCACGAATCGTGTTGCTGAGTACCTTTGTACTTGCATTGAAGCGCCTAATGTTGAACAAACCCCCAGTAGTTCGGTAACAAATATAGACACTATCAGAGCACCCCCCCCAAATGCCATCCGAAGACCATGGTGAAATACAACGCAAAGAGTGTGGATGCTGGAATGTCTCCCCCCTCTTAACACCATTTTCTACTGAGATAGGATCAGCCAGCTTTCCCCCAACGTTGATCACAACCTTCATATCATCGTGGAAGAGCTTTAAGATGGTTACAAACTTGTCTGGACAGCCAAGCTTTTTCAGAATCTCCCACAAAGCCTCCCTATTGACTGTATCAAAGGCTTTAGTTAAATCGATGAACACCTGATACAGTCCCTTTTGCTGTTCTATACATTTCTCCTGCAGTTGCCTGGCTGTAAAAATCATATCCACTGTCCCTTGACATCTTCTGAAACCACACTGCGACTCAGGCAAAACATCGTCCACAATGTGCTCCACTATTCTGTCTAGCATGATCTTACAGAGTACCTTACCAACTACTGACAGCAAAGAGATGCCCCGATAGTTTACACATTCATCTCTGCTACCCTTCCCCTTGTATAGCACTACCATCAATGCATCCTGCCAATCCTGCGGAATACACTCATCCCGCCAAGCAGTCTGCAATAATTCCACAAAGCATTGCATCATCTTGGGTCCAGAACATTTAAAGATCTTTGCATGCAAACGATTCAGGTCAGGAGACTTTCCATTGTTCAGATTATGGACAGCTGTTTCAACCTTCTGGAGAGAAGGAACCTCTGCCAAGATATCCTTGATCAGATTTCTAGGAATCGACCTAACAAACTCCTAATCAACATAAAAAGGTCTGTTCAGGAGGTCATCGAAATGCTCCCTCCATCTATGAAGAATGTCGGTATGGTCTCAAAGAAGATCCCCACCATCCCTCGAGTGCAGATGAGTGATAGGTGATCTGGATGGTCCGTAAACCGTACGCAGTAGGCTGTATAAGACCTTGGTGTTGTTCGAATCCGAGGGGAGCTGTATTTCCACAGCTTTTTGCCTCCATCATTCATCCTGCATTTTACGCAACCTCCTCTGCACCTTGTGCTTGATTGCCTTAAACTTGTCCCTCAATCGATCTTGCTCATCATCCGTCAAACCACCCCCGAGATAAGTGTGCAATGCCCTGGCTTTTGAATCAAGTAAAGCCTGAATTTCAGTGTCATTTTCATTGAACCAGTCCTGATGTTTACGCTCACAATAAACTAATACTCTCTCACATACTTCATAGACAGATTCCTTAAAAGCAGGCCAAGTATTTTCACAATCAATTTCTTCTATCTCCTTAACTAGTTTCTCCCTCACAATATTGTCTCTTAGACGGGCAACATTAAGTCGCTTTGAGATAGCCACACTAGCTCCCCTGATCTTGGGCTTCGCAACACACTTAATCTTTGCACAGACCAACCTCTTTATAAAATAAAGAGAATCCACTTCTAACAATCATATCTTTTCTTGTTCAAAGCTAAAAGAGTATCACTAGCAAATGGTTATCTATATAATTATTTCCACAGTCCAAACAATGTCACAGCTCACAAGAGCCAAGACAGCCAACAAAGAGCTCCACTCTCATCCGAATCTATCAGTTAGATATATCCCAACGTGATTTTAAACCCGAGCCTCTTGTATGCAAGGCGAGTCCTCTGCCACATGAGCAACCACGCCACACACAAGAAAGTCTATTAAGTAACACAGATCAAATAAACTGTGGTGGAATGAACCTACTTCTCAAACAATTGATGCGATCATCCAATCAGCTATAACTCAAGCTGATGTCTCACAAGTAGCAATTTTATACTTGCTAGGATGATGTCATCTAAGATGCTAACCTAGCAAGCAACCAGTAATAGAATTTTCAGCATGTGAGAGATTATATACTTATTTCTATACTAATTTATTTCAATATTGCAGCTTGCAAGAGCCAAGACAGCCAACAAAGTGGAACTCCAAGACGCAAGCCTCGCCCTCATCCAATTTCATCCTCGTCTTTGTGAAGTCATGGATCTTGGAGAAGGAAAACCCTGACATAAAAACCTGAGGTTTACTGTCTGGTCTGTCTTGTGGCAGCCATTGCACAGACAGAGATTTACAGTTGTACTTAAAAGGGTGCTTGGTTCTGCACAAAACCTTCACCACTATAAACAAATCATTTGTGTGGATTTCTGAGCAACTCGGTTGTCGTGGCAGAGCTCATACATCAAAATTCACTGGAGGGTTCATCATATAGAAAATTATACAAACATTGTAAGGATCGATCTTCATTTCAAATGAATTTTATGTATATATATATATATATGATGGACTCTCCTGTCAATTTCGACATATGAGGTTCCGCCGCCACAACAACTAAGTTGCTCGGAAATCCACACAGATGATTTGTTTATAGTGGTGAAGACTTTGTGTAGAACCATTCACACTTTTTGGTATTACTGCTAAACTCTGTCGGTGCAGATGACTGCCACAGGACAGAGTATACAGTAAACCATAGGTTTTTACATCAGAGTTTCCTTCTCCTAGATGCATGTCTTAATGAAGACTGGGAATGCATCTCTTCCAGTGAATTAATGCGCCTCCAGATACCAACCTGGAAATTTCTACAACTGGGTGTGGTACATACAGCACCTGACCTTCCCAAATAGTCACCCATCTGGTACTGGCCAGGCTCAATGTTGCTTAATTTAGGTAAATCTGGTAAGAACGAGTGTGTCAACATGATTGTGCTGTATATGTATATATATATATATATATATATATATATATATATATATATATACAAATCACCAAAGTTAAGCAACGTTTAGCCTGGCCAGTATCAGATGGGTGACCATTTGGGAAGGCGAGGCGCTGTATGTACCATGAGGTAAAATATCAAGTTGAGAAACTGGCGCAGTTTATCCTTTTGTCTTAAGCCATGGTAGGCACCCCCATCTAGTGATGGCGTCATGATAAAAAATACCCTTGATAGCCCTGACGAAGTATCAAGTATTCAGCTACCGACTACAAACTCATGTAGTGAGTTCAATCTCGGCTGCAGACGCTCTGGATGGCTAGATAAATACACAGGATGGAACAATAAAATTCTCACCCTAGACAAGACGACATGATTCCATTTCTGTTTGAAGCAAACCGGTTTTCATTTTTTTCGTTGCAGACCATCTACTAGTTGACCAGTTGTGTACAAATCCAAAGAGTGATAGGAGCCTTCTATTATGTCTAAAAGTGACACAAGTGACCTGAACCCACTGAACTACTTCGTTTAATCACACATTGAGATCATCACCAACATAACCTCCCACAACACCAAAACCAGCCTGATTGCCGCCATCTGCTAAGTATTCACTGAACTCCCAATGGCGCTGGTGGAAAAGGCATGCTCCTATTTCCGGGATTTGGGGATTGACTACATTGAATAATGTCAGCTCTACTACATAATCAAGTTACCTGAATTGATTTTTTCAATAAAAGTTTTAAAATAAAGCTGTAGTGTTGCTTTCTTTAGGGCGACAACTTTATCGTTCCACCCTGTATCTATATGTTCATACATCTATTAAGAGCATGTCTCTATTAAATCAGAAGTTTAGGTTATCTGATGAAGATCATCATTTGATCGAAACAGCTTTGTTATTGTCTTAACAATTTAATTTGTTTACCTAAAATTAAATATATTTGTATATATACATATGAAAATTATGAAAAAAAAATGGAAAAGGAAAAACCAGGATGTTCTATAGATAATGGATTTTAAGATATTCTGACGTATGAATGGGTTTTGTGTATAACATGAATGGGTTTTGGATTCAGATTTCTAAATATATTTTACAAAAACAAATTGTTTTCATTGTGAAAGCAATAGAATTACACTTCAAACCATTTTCAGAAATATAATTTTAGTAAAAATATGGTGAATAGTGATTCGGGTATATTTGCTATATGAATGGTTCTCGTCTTGGGGAGGCTTCATGTTTTGACAAGCTTCTGGGCTTGAACTTTACTCCTCTTATGATCTGAAATGGAACACATATATCAAATCCATTTCCAAGGTCACTGGAAAAATGGTGGGATCCTTCTACCGCTCCATTAGATATCTCACTCCTGATGCAATTCTCTACCTGTATATAAAAGCCAGGTTCAGCCAACGATAGAGTGCTGTTGCCACATTTGGGCAGGAGCTGCTAGAAACACCTTATCCTGCCTTGACAGAGTTCAAAATAGACTTAGTGGGGGGAAGGTCCTTTTCTCTTCCCTGCAATCTCTTTCCCACAGAAGAGACGTAGCGAGCCAGTCTCTGCTTTACCATTATTTTCATGGCAAGTGCTCATCTGAGCTTCAATCTATTGTCCCACCTCGCCAAACTTTCACAAAAAACACTTGTCTAACCAAAACCACTATCAATAATTTCCCACACTCTTTATCTGTGCCTAAACCTAAATGTAGATTCCATGAACAAAGCTTCTTTCTTAGAACTGCACGCCTGTGGAAGTCTCTTCCGTTTGCATGCTTTCCAGGTAACTACAATCTGATTGTCTTCAAGTCCAACATAAACAAGTTCTTGATGAACCGTCTCCCTAAGTAATCCAATTTACAAAATTGCACGCTATAATCACAATGACTAATGTATACCCATTAACCCTTATCCTCGAGTGGCCTCCAGACCTTGATAAGTGATGATTCCTGTGTAAAAAAAAAATTGCTAATCAGGGCACGGATTTCAAAAAAATTTTTAAAAAGCTGAATTTAGGAGAAAGAACTTTATCATCAAGACAATAAAATTGAAATGCACGTTCAGGTGATCAGTTTTAGCAGAGTTATGAATTTTATTCCTATATCAAATAATATGGCTAGGTTGGTATGGTCATATTTAAAGAATGAATGAAAATTTTTTAGATAATAAATATAAAATAGTTAGCAGGTTCAGTTCACAGAACCCCCCCCCCCCGAAAATATAGGAATGCGATACAAATGGATCTGGTGGAAAGTGGGATAAATAAAGACCTGGCCAGAAATAGGTTAGTTTGGAAGTCAATTTCTAAAAGCCATCGAACACATGCCAGCATATAAAACAGATGTTAAACCGAATATGATGAAGAACAGTTACATTTTTACCAGACTCATTTTATAGTGTTTTGAGTCAAAGAATGAGGACTTATTACTGTTGAAAAGGAGTGGGGAGTCACCTTTCTTGCATGCGAAAATTATTAAGCAAAGAGAACTATCTCCCATACTTACAAAGTTATTTAAGCGTTGTCTTAAGGAGAACTGCATCCTAACACCTTGGAAAACCTCACCAGTATGCCCTGTATTTAAGAATTCAGGTGATTGGTCATCTTCTTCTCAGTACAGACCAATAAGTCTCTTGAACATCATGAATAAGTTACTGGAATCTTTGTTAAATAGAGAAGTAGTCAACCACTTCAGCAAAAAGAACCTTCTTGGTGACATGCAATATGGTTTCCGTTCTGTTAGATCTACAGCAGATGTGTTTATAGTTATATCTCATAGGATTAGCAAATCTCTTGACAGAGGTTTCCTTTCTAGGGCAATTGCTCTTGACATATCAAAGGCCTTTAATAGAGTATGGTATAAAGGTTTACTTCACAAGATCTCCAGCTTCGGTATAGCTGGAAATGTCTTCTCAGTTATTAAATCATTTCTCTCTGATAGGTTCATAAGAGTAGTGGTCCAACTCTCTTTCTGATCTACATCAATGATCTTCCAAATCATATCCTTAGATCATTCGTAAACATTTATGCTGACGACACAACCATCTATGACAGCACATCAAAGGCCATAAATGACAAAGTTCTTTCTGATTCTCTCTCCTCTGATCTTGAGTGCGTGGTACAATGGGGAAAGAAGTGGCTGGTTACTTTTAATGCATCTAAAACCAAGCTTCTATCTTTACATCATCAACGCTCTGATCCCCATCGGGCATCAATTGAAATAAATGGCTTTTTTGACAAGCTTCTGTGCTTGACTTTTACTCCTGATCGTAAATGGAACACATACATCAAATCCGTTGCCAAAGTCGTTGGAAAAATGGTAGAATCCTTCTATCGATCCAGTAGATATTTGATTGCTGATGCAATTCTCTACCTATATGAGAGCCAGGACCGTCCAAGGATGGAGTACTGTTGCCACATCTGGGCAGGAGCTGTAAGAATGATCTTATCCTACTTGACAGAGTTCAAAATAGACTTTGTAACCTAGTAGAGGATGCCCCTTTCTCTTCCCTGCAACTTCTTTCCCATAGAAGAGACGTTGTGAGCCTATCTCTGCTCTATCGTTATTTTCATGGCAAGTGTTCATCTGAACTCCAATCTATCGTCCCCTTTCCCAGACTTTCACGAGAAACAGTCTAGCTGAAAACACTATCAATAATTTCCCCCAGTGCCTAAACTTTACGTAGATGAATAAAACTTCTTTCCTAGAACTGTACACCTGTTTAACTGTCTTCTGATAACAATATGGTCATCTTCAAGTCCAACGTAAACAATTTATTGATGAGAAGTTCACCTTCAGTAATTTAATTTACCAAATTTGCACTACTAACGATTCCTATGATATTGTCTCATTGACTACTGTACACTCTTGCACCCTTATCCTCGAGTGGCCTCTGGGCCTTGATAAGTGGTGACTCCTATGTAAAAAGAATAAAAAAAATAAAAATAATGCTTGACTGGATAATATAAATATCAGTGAATCTGAATTAAACGAAAAAATATGTTTCTAAAAGCATATACCGATAAGTGACTGAAACACATATGAAGCTGAATTCCATGCAACTTTAGGTTATGAAGTTATATCGGTAAAAGAAATAGGGGAAATTTTTACTTTAATTTATAAGATAATGCTGATTGGGGCATAGTGTGAGATGAAGCACTAACAGGTATTACATTCTGGGTTGAAGTGACTTGGGAGATAGTGGCCACTTGACTTGGCCAAGATCAAAGTGTCGAGATGCTGAGAGGCTGGCCTTCCTGAGCCACTATATGCAGGATGACCAACCGTGGCACTCCGTGGTTACTGCCGCCTTCCCCGACCTCGTTCTCGACCCTTCCATTGAGAGCCGTCGCAGGCCGCGGGGAGAATCTGCCTACATGAAAGAGTGCCGAGCCGCGCTAAAACGACTACCAAGGTCCAGTGACCTTGTGACTGCTACCCGTAGGGAACTCCGCAGGGATCTAGTGAAGGGGGCCGCTGACGACCCGCTATGCGCGCGTTTGGGGTGGCAGCAGAGTGAGATCCGCTCCGCGTGGAGCTGGGCGCCAGGTTCGAGTCATCTGAACAATTCGGAGTTCTCTCTGACCTGGCGATTGGCCCGAAATGCACTTCCACTCAACAACATACAATGCAATTCCGGGTTTTTGGAGTCGCCTGATTGTCCCCGTTGTGGGACAATGGCCGTAGAAACTACCGATCACGCTTTCTTCGATTGCCGCGAACTCCGCCAGTACTGGTCGTATGTCAGCGGAGTGACGGCTCGCATCGATCCTGAGCATCCTCGCCCAATTACTGTATCCAATGTTGTGGACAATGTGAGGCCGCCGTGGGACCGGGAAAGACAAATGGTCTACGTTACGATCCTGGCCGTGGCGAGAATGGTGATTTGGACGTCGCGTCTGCAAGGTTGCCGGGGGTGTTGTCTTTTTCTGATCAAGATCTGATCGCGTTCTTTAAACACCAACTACGGGTGAAGATCAGATGTGATAGAAGAAGGCTGCATCGCGCGGCATTTGACAGAAGATGGATACATGTGGCAAGTCTGTGTGTACGAAGAGGAGCCAAATTTGAATACGTGTTCCCCGCCTAGGTGTGGAACGCGCAGTTCTGTTAAGTAAAATTAAACAAGTAGTCTCTCAGCTAGCTGAGTGTGTGTTCCATCCCTCCCCGATTAGGAAGCCTCCAAGATCCCCATCCCCTCTTACCTGCAATTTTTGTTTTCACCCCTTCCTCTAAATGTTACCCATCTTGGAGAAAAAGAAATACAAACTAACCTCCATCCCTTACCCACAAAAATTTTCTTTTCTCCATTCACCCCCATCTAGAGGGCATCCCCACCTAGAGACTGACCCGCAGAAGCGAGGTTCCTTTTACAAACCTAGTGGAACGGGCAGTCTATCAACTAGACGGGGTTGGGAGGGTCCTACTAATCACCTTTTTGTTTTTTCTTCCCCCGCCCTCGACACAAATGAATTATTGTACCATTTTATTGTTATCTTTTTTGTTTTTACTCGTCAATAAAAAATGTTTTAAAAATTGGGAGTTACTAGGACGTCCCACAATATGAAAGGGTGAATGCGGTATTATGGTGAAAGAAGATACTAGCTGGGAGAAACTTTTGACTTTGTTTAGTTCTGGAGTGACAAGGATGACCAACGACCCCCAAAATCCCCCCTTTTGAGTTGGCCATGTGCCTAAGTTTTTTGTTCAACGTTAATTTTGAATGTATTTTTTAACATGAATAAAAGATTTAATATCTCAAAGTGTAGTATCTGTTCTGGCAGATACTGCAAGCTATGACTAGCAAAGACCAGATCTGGGGGTAACCCCACATGCCTGACCTTTAACCAGCTCCCATTTCCCACCTCTCGGGAGCTGGTCCCCTTTTCCCCTTCACTCCTCACATTAAAAATCGGCCTTGTGCCTAATTTGCTCGGTGGGGGAGCAAACAAATACCATCTGTTCCGGCAGATACTGCAAGCTATGACTAGCTATGACTAGCTATGACTAGCAAAGACCAGATGTGGGGGCAACCCCACATGCCTGACCATTAACCAGCTCACATTTCCCACCTCTCGGGAGCTGGTCCCCTTTTTCCCTTCCCCCTCCCTTCACTCCTCACATTAAAAATCGGCCTTGTGCCTAATTTGCTCGGTGGGGGAGCAAATAAATACCATCTGTTCCGGCAGATACTGCAGGCAAGGACCATATGTGGGGGCAACTCCACGTGTGGGGCCTTGGTCAATGTAGGGGCGACCCTTCATACCAATTGTCGCCGTCCGGCTCCCCTACTCCCCGGGGAGTTGGTCCCCATTTCCCCTTCACTCCTCACTTTAAAAATCGGCCTTGTGCCTAATTTGCTCGGTGGGGGAGCAAATAAATACCATCTGTTCCGGCAGATACTGCAAGCTATGACTAGCTATGACTAGCAAAGACCAGATGTGGGGGCAACCCCACATGCCTGACCTTTAACCAGCTCCCATTTCCCACCTCTCGGGAGCTGGTCCCCTTTTCCCTTCCCCCTCCCTTCACTCCTCACATTAAAATTGGCCTTGTGCCTAATTTGCTCGGTGGGGGAGCAAATAAATACCATCTGTTCCGGCAGATACTGCAAGCAAAGACCATATGTGGGGGTAACCCCACATATCAGACCTTGGTCAATGTAGGGGCAACCCTTCATACCAACAGTTACTATCCAGCTCCCATTTCCCACCTCTCGGGAGCTGGTCCCCTTTTCCCTCCCCCTCCCCCTCTCTCCACATTAAAAAACGGCCTTGTGCCTAATTTGCTCAGTGGGGAAGCAAATAAATACAATCTGTTCCGGCAGATACTGCAAGCAAAGACCATATGTGGGGGCGACCCCACATATAAGACCTTGGTCAATGTAGGGACAACCCTTCATACCAATTGTCCCTATCCAGCTCCCCTACTCCCCGGGGAGTTGGTCCCCATTTCCCCTTCACTCCTCACATTAAAAATCGGCCTTGTGCCTAATTTGCTCGGTGGGGGAGCAAATAAATACCGTATAGTATCTGTTCTTCAGATGCTGCACTTCTATTTCTTGTTCTCTTTCGGTGGAGGAGAAATCCTTCACGACTGAGACAATTTTTATTTTTGTACCTTTTCTCCACGTTAAAAAACGACCCTGATGTCTAACTCTGTCCCGTGGGGAGGCATTACAAATAGGAACAAAGCTCCGAAATAGGACCTCAACATTGGATGTAATTTTGTGCAATGTTCAGAGTGGTTGTGGAGAATGCTTAATAGGATTGGAGAATAAGGCAGGCAGACAAAAGTGGGAAAGTGCTGAGAAAACTGAACTTCAAAATATTAGTTAAACATGACAAAGATTTTTAATGCTGTGCTTGGAACATTAGTGTAATGCCATTGTTATCTATCATATAAATCTCACTTGTCTGTTTTAATGTATGTATGTATGCCTAAAACTTTCAGCAAAGGCGACGGATTTTCACGCGACTTGTATCATTTTGAAGCTCGATGTCTCAGACGACAAATATCGAAAAATTGGCCCAAAACATTAATTCCTTCAGCCTCCAAATTTTTCTACAAGGAAGGGTTGAGTTTTTGCAACCCATTTTGCAAGTCATCATATCGGTTGGATTGACTTTGCCTAATTTTAATATTCCAAACTTCCAGTGCGTCATGGAGTAGAAATAAGACGTCAGATTTTTTTTCACTTTCTTTTCCACCTTTGTGTCACATGTTCGAGCCTGTCTGCCTACTACCACTTTTTTTTTTTTGCTCAACACACACCTCCAAACACCCGGGCAACCAGGCTAGGTTTTAATAAACAATAAACACCATTGTATTTTAAGAAAACACCAAGCTCAATGCAATTGTCATTTTGGAAAAAATACTAAGTTGCTTCTATTTACTTGCTTCCCCATAAGAGCTGAGTTAAACACAAGTTTTCTTTTAATGTGTGGAAAATTCAGCTCCTCAAACAGAATCACTTTGGATTAGTAGAAAGTATATTTCTCCTTCTTTGAATAAATACAGGAAAGATAAAGTGTAGTGTTAAAACAGATACTAAACTTTGCTCCAAGCCAAAAGAGAAACACAGAATAGCAATGTCATTTTAGATATACACCAAGCTCAATTGCATTGTCATTTTAGATATACACCAAGTTCAATTGCATTGTCATTTTAGATATATACCAAGTTCAATTGCATTGTCATTTTAGATATATACCAAGCTCAATTGCATCGTCATTTTAGATATACACTAAGCTCAATTGCATTGTCATGTTAGATATATACCAAGTTCAATTGCATTGTCATTTTAGATATATACCAAGCTCAATTGCATTGTCATTTTAAATATACACCAAGCTCAATTGCATTGTCATTTTAGATATACACCAAACTCAATTGCATCGTCATTTTAGATATATACCAAGCTAAAAAGCACTGCCATCTTTCGATAAACACTGAGCTCAATAGCATTGTGATTTTAGATGAATTTAATTTTTAATTTAGACCTTAATTCTGGCAAAACATTAGGTGTGCACATGTGTGTGGTAGATAATTTGCTCTAGCCCCTTAACGCTCTTCCCCTTTCATTGCAGTGACCTGCATGCGATGGAGAGTGAAATGTAAAGCAGAAATTAGTGTAAACGTTGCCGAGCATAGCAACAGCACGAATAAAGTCAAAAGTGAAAATTGGATATTGAATAAAGTCACCTCACCTCCCTTCCTTCCCCGTTCGTTCAAACACTGAACAACCTGCATCATATATACAGAATCTGACCACCCCGTCCCGCCACCTATTGAATCGACAGACTCAGCCCGAGCAAGAGTCGCCACATCACTTAAAATTATATTCGATAGCATGCCTACAAAATTGAATGCATGAAACACATAAACCTGTTTCATTGCTCGACTTTTAGAACGTAATTTGCAAGTAAGTATGCAATCTCTCTTCCCCCCTTTCTCTCTCTCTCTCTCTCTCTCTCTCTCTCTCTCTCTCTCTCTCAGTCTATCTGTCTCTTGCCCTCCTGTAACCAAAGTTATTCGCTCTCACGGCACAATGGCACCGAGGTTTTGGAAATTTAATAAACCTTATAGCCAGATAAAAATTACACTGCTCTGCCCGACACCGCGCCTCCCTTTCTTCCAAAATCCGAAACTTACTACAACTACTGCTACCTGCTTCTATCATAGGTTCGTAAATTTAAAATTTTTAATCATCTGAAATACAATACAACGATGATGCCTATAATGACGATGAACTATATTTCTTTGAACGATAATGATAATCTGTATTACAGATTCAATATATGACTACTAGCAAGACCTGTGGAAATTCCACGGAATGAGAAATGTATTTAATTAACAAATCTGTTTCCATAGAGCTGATATTTTTTCAGATAATACAAATTTTTTTTCAACAGAAAAAAAACAATAACATGCAGATATGGGTTTAGCAACATTTCTATGAAAATATTTTAAATATAGAACTGACCCAAATGAGATAAATCAATAAGTACAAATAAATACTCATAAAGTAATATTGTGCTACATAGTTCAATACAAATAATAAAATCACATTGTAAGAGATAATTTTTAATTTAATCCTTCAGCCCAGCACCGTTTGGCAGACTATGTTGTTTTATTTTATTTATTTATTGTTTTGCCCAGTTTCTTTCGAGTGTTCCCTTTTTTACATTATGATCCGCTGACTTCTTTCTTCGGTGAAGATGAGACTGCTAGACAATTCGAAGAGAGAGTTTCCACTTACCAAGAGATCTAGTTAACGATCGGGTCACTTTACTTGTGAAGTGCGACGGATGATTGATCAGATCTCCCGTTAACTGGAAACTCTCTCTTAGAAATGTCTAGCAGTCTACATGATGCCCATCCATTCTACTCACATTCTCCATCATTATTTGGTCATTCTAAAGCTAATAGCCATCATGGTACCACTTCATCAGCATAATGCAATAGATCTGTCGCTTCCATATTGGTATCTACTTCCTCATCATTTTTGTATTGTCATATACAGGGTTGCCCAATTAAAAGATGCTGGAAGTGCTTCCCTATTGACATCTATGCATTTCTGGGCACATTTAACAACGTTTGCAGATACTGCCTGTAGATCTTCTCTGGTGATTCTCCTGATAACGTTGGTAATGTTCTGCTTTAGTTGGTCTAGATTGTGAGGATTATTTGCATAAACTTTTTGTTTTAAAGTCCCCCAAAGATAAAAATCACATGATGACAAGTCCAGAGATAACGGTAGCCATAACGGTTTGCTTATTGTTCTATCTTCCGTAAAGATGTCACTAACTCGTGTCAGTGATCTTTGAAACGTGTGGCATGTAGTGCCAACTTGGAAAAAGAAGTGAATTTTGTCTTGTGGTGTTAGTTGGTCGTTAAGAGAAAGATTAGAGAAATCGGCCTACTTTTAAGTGGGCCATCCTGTATTTCATACCACAATGGTCCAGCAGTCATGGCTGAGGGGGGGGGTATCAATAGTATTACACTAACATGGTTTTGAACCATGTATGTCCAAAGAAAGGAACGGGTTGGGAGAAGAAAGAGAAGGTGGGAGAGGGGAGAAAAGAGTTGGAAAAAAGTACATTACACTTTTATCCTAGGCAATGCCAGGCAGCCCTACTAGTCTATTTATCTGTTATGTAAAGGACAGTTGTTGTTTATTTTTAATTTTCTTATCAGTTTATTCAAGTTAGAAATAGAGCATTCTATAGGATACCAAACATTTACCTGCTATCATATATTCCAACCAAGAGATCTTTTTAAGATTCTGACCGTTCTTTTAAGTGCAATTGTTCGAATTTCTCTTGCGCTTGATTCACCGAGTATATTTGTCAAGTAGTTTTCCAAATACTTTTTCATGAGTGCAGTTGCTCTTAGAATTACTGGAATGATAGAGATCTTCTTAAGATTCCAGTTTTTTTTTTTTTTCATGTCATACGACTTTAGTATTTCGTTATCTTTTCCATTTCAGCTCTGTTGAACTCAGCATAATTGGGCAAACTAATTTTTACTAAAGTTGTTTCATCGTGTTCTTATCCATATCATTATGTTAGGTTTTATGACTCCGTGTTCTAGGTACATAGCTGTAAGGATTGCGTAGTCATAGTGGATAGTGTGTTCTAAAACTTACTGCTGAATTCGAGGGAAGATATTTACACACTCAATTGTGTCAGGTCATATGATAGCCATTTCCCAGCCGAACCTTACAGTTGGATATCAGGTGGCTCACACTCTCTACTTCTGTGTGGTAGAACCTGCATTTGCTGCCATTGCTGAAACCACTCATTTTCTTAAAAGCATTGTTCATCAAGCCAGATTGTCTATGTCTCTTTGTACGTCTATCTAATAGTCAAAGACGAGAAAACAAACACCCATAAAGTTGGTACATTATTGATTGGCATTGTGCCAGATGTATAATACCTAAAATTTAAAAGAAATTATTAAGAGGTCAACTAGGTTAGGTTTCATTGGAGGGGTGGGACATAAGGTTTCAGCCATTTTTAATGTTCCCATATACTTATGTGGAAAGAAAATGACAACTAATTTTTTGGAGAATCTGTATAAGAGAAAGTGTGTGTGTGTGTGTGTGTGTGTGTGTGTGTGTGTGTGTGTGTGTGTGTGTGTGTGTGTGTGTGTGTGTGTGTGTCCACAGAGAGGAATTAACCTGGCTGAAGAGAAAGAGGATCATTCGGAAAGGGACGGGAAAATAGGAGAGGTGGAAAGAGAGAAAGATAGAAAGACGGACAGAGAGGGTTTGAGATATAAAAAAAATTAACAGAAATATATTACACTTTCACCCTGGACAACGCCAGGTAGCTCTGCTAGTAAGTCTATACAAGAATAAAGAATTATAAAACTTTTATATAATAGAGTAAACCTCTGTTCAGTTATATAAGAAGAATTAATAAATAATTTCAAATTAAAAAAAATATTTACCTAAGCTTCTTAAGCTGTCACAGAACTACAAACGATTTCACAAAGAACGTGAGTCACTACCTTTGAAGGCGAAAACAACATTCATAGTTAAGGGTAAATATGATAAATAGATTGACAGCTGGATAATGACGAATACTATGAGCGGATTGGAAATCTCTACATACCAGACATTCAAAACAACAACCGACTTAGAAAACAGCAATTCTTCATTTCTCTATGACCAGAAACATTGTTCATTAAATATAATAACTAAAGAACAAAATGGGAGCCGGCTGTCTTGTAACTCACATATTTTTGTATGTCTTAATCTAACTCTGTCTCATTTGTCTATGTCTTTTTCATTTTGCAGCAAAAGTTAAGCACTTTCATGACACAATGGAACCGAGATTTTGGAAATTTAATAAACCTTATAGCCAGATAAAAATTACGCTTCGCCTGACATAACTTCTCCATCTTTCTGAAAGAATCATCAATTCTTTCTATCTTTATCATTATTCTTTTCATCCATCATCGTCTCTCCTACTCACACTCGCTTCTGTGATCAAAGTTTAGCTATCTCATAGCACTATGGCATCGAAGTTTCGGAAATTTAATAAAACTTTTAGTCTGATAAAAAAATTACGCTCTTCCTGACATGCCATCTTCAAACTAAAGACTAGAAACATTGCTACCAACACCATTATTGCTAACTATCACTACCTACCTTCACTGGGCCGGAAGGTGGGGAGAATAAACCAGCACAGAAGATGTAGTGCACTGTAGCTCATCAAAAATTGCTTGAGCAGCCCTCGCTGCATTTTGTGTTAGCTATAAACTAACTCCTTCCCAAAGCAAGAAGGTAAAGCCTACACGGGTAGACTTTCTCGAGCTGAAGAGAACAAATACCACAATCCACCACTCTCCCCCCAAAATGGCCACCGCTGAGCTAGTCACTACCAAACTGATTTTTAATGGTGAATCTGTAAGAAAAGAGATGACTTTCTTCACTATCACAGGATATAAATTTAGATTGTCCAAATAATCTATGATTTATCTTCATCTCTCCTGAAAAGTAGCCCAGTTTAATAATACGAAAATAACAATGACAAAGAGGGGATACGAGTGTAAAACATACGATATTAATTTTAATAAATGATGCTAAAACAAATGTTTGTAAATGCATTAGATAAAAAAACAAGAAGTAAGGAGTGTTGAGAAGAATCCAGCAGGAAAAGAAGCAACAAAGCGAAACACATGGCAAAAAAGGAACAAGTGGGAGATTTAGCAAAGAAGCCAACAAACGACAATGAAAAAATCAAATATCATCACGAATAAAAGTTATTTTTTGAACCTATGTGACTCATTTTTTGTTTGTTTTAAAGTAGTTTTAAATGCTCTTTTTTGCATCTCAAATATTCATTTTCTACAGGGGTGGAACGATAAAGTTTTCGCCTTAAAGAAAACAACACTACAGCTTTATTTTAAAACTTTCATTGAAAAAATCAATTCAGGTAACTTTATTATGTAGTAGAGCTGGCATCTATTTAATGTAGCCGCCTTCAGCCTCAACCACTGTCTTAATACAGGTCCAGAGCTGGGAGCATGCCTTTTCCACAAGTGCTGGCAGGAGCTCGGCAAATACTCGGTGGATAGCAGCGATCAGGCTGCCTTTGGTCTTGTGAGAGGTCATGTTGGTGATGTTCTCAATGTATGACCAAACAAAGTAGTCCAGCCAGTTCAGGTTGGGGGAGGAGAGAGCTAGTGAAAGAAGGGTACAAAGTCGTAGCACTCCTTCTGAAGCCAAGCTTGGGTCTCTTTGAACTTGTGCGCTGATGCCCACAGTCTGCCAGCAGCCACCTGATTGCACCAAGGGATCACCACACTCTTCAGAACATCCAGGTACAGTTTGGTGTTGACTTTTAAGCCAACTTCGAAGATGTGAGGTGGCATAATGTAGCCCTCTCATGAAACCACACCAAAGACCATAACCATGGCCGAAAACTTTGTTGAAATGTGCCCTCAAGTGTTGAACCGTCCGGATTTGCATTTTGAAGGTGCTGGCAATGGTCCTGTTGTCATAACTTGGATCAGCATGAGTTGTACAGCAGCACACTTCTGATCCATTCAAATTTATTTTTATTTTTCAATCTATAAAAAAACATGGCCAATAGAACAGGGCTTCCACTGGGAACATTTTTTAATGTTTCTATATTATAATCTGGAAGAAATAAGAAAAAAATAGGATTATCGACAAAAAAAAAAAAAAAGTTGAAATATTTCTGAAAAGCGTGAAAAATATTTTATTTCAATTTTTAGAAAAAGAAGTGAATCCAACAAATAACTAAGGAAAAACTGAAATACCTGATTCAATTTTTGTGTTTTAAGTTGTTTTAAAACCTCTTTATTTCATTATTTACTGAAAGAATTGTATTTAATAATTATAATAATACCGGTGCGTGTTCGTTATCTCTGCGACACTAGAGCGGCCATTTTTTACTTGTTGCTGTAAATAAATCTCATAAAACATTCGGTTAACTGCCCTAAAACGCAAGAATTATTTCACATTAAATTTATATACGAAACTGATTTCTTTACTCCAGATTCCAAAATAATGTTCTTTTTGGCCAGGGGAATTTTCTTTCTGTTAAGTTTTTCAAGAGATTCACACATAATTCACAATTTTAAATGTGATATTCGTTCATAACATGATATTCGTTTTCAACATACTCGAAAACCAGTAAAAGTCGTCGTTTTATATGTTTCATGAGTTGGAAAGGACGGAGATAGGTAAATCTAAAGAGAGGAGAGGTTTAAGAAAGTCCCCTTCAAACCAAACACCATGAATAAAATACGTGAAGCATAAAATTTTTTTTCCCCCAAATTCAGCATTAAGTAACCTGAAAAAGGTTGACACGCTGTAAAACAAAACAACCAAACCAAACTCCATGAATAAATATTTGAAGATATGAAATACTTGAAATTAATAAAAATGACTGGTTTCAGCATTCACCTGTAAAGATTTTATATGCTGGAAAATAATGTTTTAAATCATAATTTTTCTCACATTTTATTTTTTTTGTTGGTTTAAACAATGTTTTTATAGGAAATTGTTTCCATGCAGTTAGCTTTTTTTTACAAGATAGCCACCATTTATCAAGGCTTAAAGGCCAATCGAGGATAAAGGTTAATAAGTGTAAGTGTAACAGAGCCCGGACGTGTGTATGCAAATGCATGCAAAATGACGTCACCAGTAAAGAAAAAGACTATAAAAAGGAGAAAGAGCATGTTAGAGAATACGATCACATTAGAGACGTGGATGATGTTCTAAATCACATTTTATTCAGAAAAGTATCTGGAAATAAATGTTGTTTCAAAAAAAAAAAATGTGAGTTCGAATCATTCTTTGTCTTGGTCTCCTTTGAAACTTAGACTGCATAGAATGTATGGGTCCCATTTGATTATTTAAGGGGATGACCCAGCAAGAACTTGTTTACATTGGACTTGAAGACGACCATGTTATAGCCAGATGGAAAGCAGGCCAGCAGTATAGAGTTCTAAAGGCGGGCTGTTCTAAGGAATAAACTTTGGACATAGAATTTGCGTTTAGATTTAGGCACAGAGAGTGGAGGAAATTGTTGACAGTGGTTGTAGTTAGACGAGTGTTTGTGGTGAATGTTTTGCAGAGGGGAGGACTGAAGCTTAATCAAGCACTTGCCATGAAAATAACGATAAAGTAGAGACTTGCAACGTCTCTTCTGTGAGAAAGAGATTGCAAGGAAGAGAATAGAACATCACCTACTCCTTTTTTTATTGTATTCTTAATTTGGTGCATCTGTAATATTTGTTGCCTATATATTTTTTTTGTGGGAGGCAAATTCGTTGGTTTTATATGGAAAAGGATAACATTCTGACAGGATTTAAATTTTAACATTTTATGAGACGTTCTATTGATTTTATTGCCAAAGTGACTTTCTTTTAATAGAATATATTCCTTCAAAAAATTAATCGAAAGCAATAAGAATATTTAAAACAAAGTATTTTTATTCTTTGTTTGCTGAAACATTCAAAATACTTGTTTCTTGCGTTAAGGATTAGTGGCATAGTGAATAAAGTACTTGGTAAAGTTTAGTTGTAAGTTACACTCTTCTGGAAGTTAAAAGTTCAATTCTCCGTGTAGGCAATACTCAAAATACGATTGTGAATTACTGTCAGATGCTATTAGATTTGGACTCTTTTTTTCGATTCTGTCTAAGAGTGAAGAACTAGTAACCGCTGCTCCAGCCTAAATGTGGCGACAATACTTTATGCATGGGTGAATTGTGGTTTTATAACGATATACGATGCTCTCTGATGTGAGCACTTTTCTTGCACGATAAAGAGAACTTACCTTCTTTGCAGCAGCCTTGGAAATATCCTCAATGTATTTGTTCAAATTCATGTTGCCTGTGAATTTTAGGCTGAACCGTTTGAAAGATACGCTCTCAGGTAGAAAGTTTTCAGTGTAGCTAAACAGATAACAAAGACAAATATGAATATTGTTGGAGAGTAATGCATTCGAAATGACAATGAAATGTAAGCCACAAATGAACAAGATAAAAGGCATGCTTGGAAATGTGAAAGATCGCCTATAGTTTTTATATTTTGTTTGTTTTTTGGAGTCGCCAATCTGATAGGCCCTGAACTAGCATCTAAGCTTCAGCCTCTGTCCCTTCAACGAAACGTTGCATCCCTCTGCCTGTTCTACAAGTATTTTAATAGTGAATGCTCTGACGAACTGCAGACACTTGTGCCCCCACGATGTAGACATCCTCGACAAACCCAACAGGCAACTAAATCCCACTCCCACGCAGTAGAGATCCCTAGATGTAAAAGATCTTTCTACTGCAGACTCTGAAATTCCATTCCAGGTCCCTGCTTCCCCAACTGTACTGACATGCAGAAGTTCAAGTGTAACGTGAACCGACATCTTGCTGCCCAACTCCCAACATAGTACCCCAGTAGTTGCTGCCCCTGATAGTAGCCCCCTACACCAAAGTGTCAATGTGCCTTGTTTGGGGTGAAAATGTAATAAAAAAAAAATTAAAATAAAAAAAATTAATCCCTATTTTAGTCACATAAATTCTTTCGGCCTCGAAGTTGTGTTTGTGTTTAACGAAACATTGGCATATTCTTACATCAGAGAAATAAGAAAGAAAAAAGGTCTGCACTCTTTTTAACTCTCGGCTTTGTACTTAAGAGGCTTTTTCTTTTTCACAATTGGCTTGCTTCGTCCTCAAGCAGCCATCATATTTTCTTTTTTCATCCTTTCACCGACTGACAACAGTCTCATGTGAACAAGATAATGTCACTGCCATGGAATAAAATAAATATCTTTTTAAGCTGCCACCTCGAAGCCTGATAGTACCTAAATGTGCATTTATCGTCTTATTTTCATGTTATTTTTCGTATCGAACTGTTTCAGGTTCAAGTGCCAGTGTGATAGAGCCATGAAGCTGGTAGCAGCCACATAAAGACATACAAATGACCAAGTTAGTTGTGCGAAGTGACAACGCAGCAAAGACAATAAAAAGGCATGTGTGGAAGGTGTTCGAGGAAATGGTGAACAAGATGTGACGAAAAAAGAACGTGCTTTAGATATGTAGATGACGTCACAGTTGAGACAAAAAGTCACACACAACCAGAGAAGAAGAAATGAACTAATTTTTATTTTTATTTCGGACTATTAGTCTCATCTTTATTAGTTGTTGTTTTTGGATCTTTTTATTGGTTCACAACGTTTCGGTCAACTTCCTCTGGCCTTCGTCAGGTGGTAACCGCGACGGATAGGAACTTCAAATCTCCTAACTGCATTCTCAGCCATCACTGCCATCCGTAGTTGATAGAGACGTTGAATCTCTACGGTTCCAGATGAACATTGTCTGAAGATAGCGGTTTCAATCCCACCCAAAGCGTGCCAGAGGTTAATTGGTCAAAAATGTGGTGAGACGACAACAACTACGGATGGCAGTGATGGCTGAGAATGCAGTTAGGAGATTCGAAGTTCCTATCCGTCGCGGTTACCACCTGACGAAGGCCAGAGGAAGTTGGCCGAAACGTTGTGAACCAATAAAAAGATCCAAAAACAACAACTAATAAAGATGAGACTAATAGTCCGAAATAAAAATAAAAATTAACATATAATGCTCATCTCAAAAAATGAATTCCAATTAAGGAATAATATATAAGAAATGAACTGTTTAAATATTTAGAAAAAAAATGTGTTGTTGGAAATGCCTGATATAAAGGCTTTTCTTAAAAAAGAAAGTGAGTCGAGTTTTTTTCTTTTTTACTGTTTCTTTGATATAACGGCTGCAGTGCTTCTCTAGAGAGGGCACACACCAATCATGGGTGGTTATTGTTGTGGTTCTCCATACCTTTATGTCACTCTGAGAAATCGATGAATATCGAGTTTCCATGGAATCGTGAAAATAGTTATAGCAGAGAGTTTTAAGACTATTATTATTTGCAAGTAATGAAAACCATTGTACAAAGGAAAATACAAAACCTTCATTTATAAAAAAACGAGTTTATTTTAATTACCAACACCATTTGGTATAGATGGAAGAAAGTTAGGACCATCTCGAATAAAGAAACGAAGAGTTAACAAATTAGGTTTTTGCTTTTTCTCTAAGCAGTATCTTTTCCTTTAGAGAATAGCTAGGTTTTGGGAATCCTGTGGATAAATGTTAGGAGAGAGAAAGAGGTGGGGGGAGTTCTTTTTGTTTACTTTCAGGAATCTCTCTGAAGACTTATGCAATTCCCAAAAGAGTTCCAAGTAGTTCTTAAGCAAATAGATGAAATAAATGCGCCCTGATTGGTCAATGAGTGACCAAACGCCTAGCAGGGACAGTTCTCCAAGAGAGAAGAACAAGTCATTATTTATGACTTCTACATCGAAAGTGTGTTTAAATTTTGGTAGACTTGTTGTCCATAACATACTGGTAAATGGCACCGACTTTACAGGAAAGAAATGCACTAAAATAATGCGAGAATTACTGTTGGCGCTTCTGATATTTCCATAAATCATGCGAAATAACAAGGATACTGTCGATGATAATGAATGCAAAGTTTCAAGTAGAACAGGTCTGAACAAGAGAATTGGAGAAGGAAAAAACGATCTTTGATGACAAAACAGGATATGTCAGGAACAAAAAAATAAATATTGAAAATACATTTTAGTAGGGGGGGGGTAAAGGAAGCAAGGAAAAAAGATGTGTTTTTTTTTTTTTTTCTTGCTTTTATCTGAGATGTTTATTTTAACTTTATATTTTTCTTAATGTTTTAAAATATTTTAGGTTTGTGATTTTTTTTTAAATTCTTGTGTCAGGAATCAGCAATGTTGATATCTGAAAGAAAGCAATGACAGTTTTATGATTATAACAAATAAATAAACGAAAATAAATCATGATTAAAAAAAAATGGCACTTGGGGTCAGAAAGGTGGAATTGAAACTGTTCTGGTGTAAGTGGGAAAAGTAATGGATAAGATGTAGGAGTGGGGATATATAATATGAGTAAAAAATGTAAATATTTTGAAGAAGAAGAAGAAGAAGAAGAAGAAGAAACTATGTCAGAAGAATAAGAAAGGGAAGAAGAAGAAGAAAAAGACGAAGAAGAAGAAGAAGATAAAGAAGAAGAAAAAGAAGAAGGAGTAACTATGTAAGAAGAAGAAGAAAGAGAAGAAGAAGAAGATAAAGAAAAAGAAGAAGATAAAGAAGAAGATAAAGAATAATAATAATAATCATAATAATAATAATAAGAAGAAGAAGAAGAGGAAGAAGAAGATAAAGAAGAAGAAGAAAAAGAAGAAGAAGAAGAAAAAGAAGAAGGAGTAACTATGTAAAAAGAAGAAGAAAGAGAAGAAGAAGAAGAAGAAGATAAAGAAAAAGAAGAAGATAAAGAAGAAGAAGAAGAAGAAGAAGAAGAAGATAAAGAAGATAAAGAAGAAAAGGGAGAAGATAAAGAATAATAATCATAATAATAATAATAATAATAATAATAGGAAGAAGAAGAAAAAGAAGAAGAAAAAGAAGAAGAAGAAGAAGAAATTAAGTAAGAGGAAAATAATCCAGACAGATACAAGGACAACATTTTTTTTTAAATAAAGAAAAATATGTAAATTGGAAGAAATGGGAGAGAAAACAAGAGAAAAGAAAGAAATAGGAATGAAGAGGAGACGGGAGAAGGGGAAGAAAGAAGAAGAAGGAAAAAAAGAAGAAACAACAAAATAAGAAGAAAAAGTAAAGAAGGAATAAAAACCAATTCAGAAAAAGGAGGAGGAGGAGGAGGAGGAGAAGGAATTTAAAAAAATAATAAATTTGAAAAAAAAAATGGAGGTAACAAAATCAATAAAATTATAAATTTTTGGAAAAAATCTACAGCGTCCGTGCTGAGTATTTATAATAATGTGTAAAACACATTGAATATTCCATGTGCAGCCCGAGGGAAGGCTGGGTTGGGTTGGGTTTGGTGCTTTAAAGCAGGAGTTGGGAGAGGATGCCAAGAAACTAGAAAGGGGAGTGACAGTGACACAATGACAGAGAAAGAGAGGGGGAGGAGGTTAGATGAATGGAAACAGTGAAAAATACTAAAGAAAATTTAAAAAAAAGAAAAGAAATAATTAAAAAAATTAGGAATATACTGTTTGTGATTAAAAGAGTCATTGCATTCCTGACTTTCACTTCTGTGAAATATCTATCAATAAAAAAAAAGAATTTTAATGAAAAATAAAAAAATTAAAATATGTGGGCGGATTTTTCAAAAAAAAAAAATAAATAAATAAAAATAATAAAATAATATATAAATAAATATAAAATTTAAAAAGTAGGGAGAACACAGTTAACATCATGAATACCACGTCCCAAATATATGTATGTGCGCATGGTCATGTGATGAAGATTAATGCAAATATAACTTGAAAACCTGTTTTGCATAAATATAAAGGGGGAAATACATTCACACATGCATTCATATATAATCCTATATATACACATGCATATGTGTGATTAAATTTGCATACACACGTATATATATATATATATATATATATATATATATATATATATATATATATATATATATATATATATATATATATATATTATAATCACATTGACACACCGGTTCTCATCAAATCACCAAAGTTAAGCAACGTTGAGCCTGGTTAGTTCTGATGTGACCATCTGAGAATTGTAGGTGCTGTATTTGCTCTCTGCTTGTCTCGGCATTGTTTCCAGTCGTCCAGAACCTTCACTTACCACTGGTATTTAACAACAGCAATTCAGGAGAGGTGTGATTGGAAATTGCGCAATGCTTGCCACAAAAAATTCCATGTGTATGCACTCTTACAGTGGATATCCATAATCATTCAAGGAAGCTTATATATATATATATATATATATATATATATATATATATATATATATATATATATATTTATATATTTGAGGTTGCTATTCTCCAGAAGTAAGGTAACCAATGAAATATAACGAGGTTAACACAAGAGTGCTCAATACTAAAGTAGACTAAGGCATACTTTCAATCTGTTTTTACATAAGCTGTAATGTGTAGCTACACAGTTATGAGAATGCTTCAGTCTTGAAGACAGAAACATGCTCGTGACTGTGTAACAACACATTACTGCTTATGTAAAAAACAGGTTGAATGTATATATATATATTACTGCTTGTGTAAAAACAGATTGAAAGTATATATATATATATATATATATATATATATATATATATATTCAATCTGTTTTTACATAAGCAGTAATGTGTATATATATATATATATATATATGACAAAAAAATATATTCCAAATTTCAAGATGTTGTCCATCTTACTGTTTATTTCTTTCAGCATGTTAAAATGTTCAATACTTGACAGCGCCTGTTTCGTAACGCAGAATGATTCATGTAATTAGTATGTTGATTTTCGAAATTATTTTGCCCTTAAATCATCAGAAGAATAGGAACTCATCAACTTTAAAAGAAAAGAAAAGGAACATGGTCATGGTTACAAAATACGAAAAGCGGAAGAGAAATCGGAATTGTTTTTTTTTTTAGTTAAACCATCTTTGAATTCTAATGTCATTCTACTTTTATTTGTATATGCTCTGTAGTTACATCGAGCTATTTGTGTGTATATATATATATATATATATATATATATATATATATATATATATATATATATATATATATGTATGTATGTTATAGAGAATAATAGACCAGGGTCTAAAAGAGCAAAGCCCCAGTTAAATATATTTTAAAGCTTCAACTATATTTACTTCAATAGTTTAGTTAAATTTTGATGTCTTTCCCAATCTTAACCAAAACCTACATCCAGGAGACGATATTCAGAAATATTTTACTTTATTTCTTGATGATTTTATTTTTAAATATTGAATGAATAAACATTTACAGGACCAAGTTTCCACAAAAACTGTTCTTCGAGAGCTGCAGAAATCCGGATTTTACAGAAGAGCTGCAATTAGAAAACCTCTGCTCTCAAAGACAAATATTTTAAAGCGATTAGTGGTTTCAAAACTTCGAAAATTGGTCCCTCAAGCAGTGGAAAAATGTGATTTTCTCTGATGAATCATCGTTTTCCTTATTTCTGACTACTGGTCAAGTCTACTACTGGTCAAGTCTACTACTGGTCAAGTCTACTACTGGTCAAGAGACAGCTGAAAGTAGCATTTTATCCAGACTGTCTTCTCCCAACCGTAAAGCATGGCAGGGGTTTTGTGATGATTTGAGGTGTTATTTCTTGGAAATTCGCTGGACCAATGATTACTTTTCATGGAAGAACTAACAGTCGAGACTATTTAGGAATTTTGGGTGGCCAAGTTCATCCTATGGTTCAAGAACTGTTTCTGGAGTGGAACGCCATCTTTCAAGATGATAATGCCCCAATCTATACAGCTAGAATTATTGAAGATTGGCACAAAGTTGGGCATCTGATTTAGCCACCACAATCCTCAGATCTCAACATGTGTGTGTGTGTGGTGGGGGGGCAGTGTGTGTGTGGCAGTGTGTGTGTGGCAGTGTCTGTGTTGTTAGGGTTACAGGGGTGGACTTCAGCCTTGGAGTGCCTTATTAGAGCTCTTTTATAGTTATTGCATCACTTTAATTAATACCTTTAGGAAAGGTATGAATCAGCTCCTCTTCTCAGCACCCATAAGCTGGATAGCAAGTAGACTAACTTATCCTTGCTATATCAACTTATTTAGAAGAAGGAAAATTCCAAAATTGTATTTGCAACCAGATAGGTCATCAACAATGGCTTGTTTCATATAAGGATATAACTTTTGAGGTGATCATAATTGTTTTTGTTTTTGTCAGTATTACACAGAGAGAGAGTGGGGGAAGCATAATTGGTGTAATGGACACAAACGAAGGCTATGGGATTGATGAAGCAGAGTTCAAATCGAATCAAATGCGCTTAGACCACCTTCCCGGCTATAAGTAAATTAATGACTTTAATTCAATGTATCTTTTATGATAAGTGATTCACAGTAGGAAGTGTGTTTTGACGTTAAATAATCAGAAAAATGTTGGTACGCTATACAGCATACGGTGCACAAATTGTTATAAATGTTCAAAGCATAAACATATTCTGATATCAAAACAAGCTTAAAATAAGGGGTCCTGCGGAGGGCACTGTGTACTAGTTATTATATATTTCTAGAAGAAGATGTAATCTGATTTCGAAAGAAACAAAAAAACAGCTCCACTCTATGACAAGCCACAACAAATATGTCCACAAAAAATGTATAATACGTCCAAAACTCTTTTGAGCCCAACTAAGGCCACTATGCAGTAGTTTCAATACACATTCCTAGGAAAAGCGGTTCTTATTTTTTTATGGATGCGCTACAAGCAAGACATGAAGCTACTTGGTTTAAGGAGCTAAAATATTATTTAAAAATAAAAAATCAGGCAACGATAAGTGAGATGAATAGATTCTAATCTAGAAATCAGCAGTTCTTCCTCCTTTGTCAGAATCATTGCTGATGAAATGTGAGGACCAAAGGAAAAAATAAAGGAAGTGAAAGTTACGAGGCTGCCGAAATTTAAGCCAAGGTTCGCTTTCTTCTCTTCTTATTCCAACTTCTTAAAGACAGGCTTAGTTCTCGTGACCTCAGAGGAAGATTAAAACTGGAGAGTGTAGAGGGCAATGGGTACAGCATACAAGATTTCAATGGTGAAAGAATCGATGACGGTTCTTTAAGTGATGTACCAGATTCGCTTCATAGTTTTTTTTTCAAGAAAAACATAGCAGACATTTATCATCATATCGTGTGAATCCGAAAATTCTTGTTGTTAGCATTGCTTGATGTCTTTCGAGAAAATTCTTTGGGAAACCAATGCCAACCACAGAATCTTCGGATTTACACGATATGATGATAATTGCCTCCCATGTTTTTCTTGAACAGAACTATGAAGCGAATCTGGAGGATCTGCCTGAAGGTTGCCAACATCCTAAATGAATGTGAGTTTTGCGGAACAAACTGGATTCGAACTTGGGACACTCAAGTCAGTCCGTGTTGTTAACCACTGAACCCCCGTCATCTCCCATGGGGGGGGGGGTGATAACAATGGACTTGAAAGAAACAGAGATAAATAAAGACCTAGCCAGATATGTTAGTTTGATAATCAATTTCTTAAAGACTGGACGGCTTTAAGGAATTGATTATCAAACTAACATATCTGGCTAGGTGCCAGCATGTAAAATGTTAAGCTGAATATGATGACGATAAGAAAACTAAAAAGGGCCCTAATGTTTTGAAGTCACTATGTACTAGTTACCATATATGCTTGAAAGTAGTTCAGAAAAATCTTTTAAAAAAGATAAAAAAAAATAATATAAAACCGTGTTATTCTCAGAGTATTACAATTAACGTTATCAACCACCTGCAGATGAAATCCTCCAGATGTAAAAAATATAAACAGTTGAACGATAATTGATTTCTTTTAAGTTACTATGAGCAAAATTCATCTTGATAAATTAATTAAAAATAAATATCTCGGAATACGTTTTTTTGTTTGTTTGTAATTTCTTAAAAACACAACTAATAAACATCTGCGGGATTTTTTTTTTTTTATGTAAAAATAAAATCTTCCGACGTGATTATTAGTATTTTCTCTTACCAACATTTATGAAATGTTTTCTGAACAAATGCTCAATAATGAATATTACATTTTTTTATGTATTACTAATGAGTTACCCTTATTCACGCCAAAAGCCACTCAAGGATAAGTATTAATGAGATAGATGGACTGTCAGAAGAATAATGGTAATGATGATGATCATTATATTCAGTTTAATTCCATTTTCCATGCTGGCATGTCTTGCAATGATAAGCCTGGCCAGTAGCAGATGGGTTAGGGTTAGGGTTAGGGTTAGCAAGTTAAGCAACGATGAGCCTGGTCAGTACCAGATGGGTGACCATTTGTGACTCCAGGTGCTGTATGTACTCTCCGCTTATCTCGGCACTGTTTCCAGTCGTCTTGGACTTCTCCTTGCCACTGGACTCAAACAGTGCCGATTCAGGAGAGGTGTGGTTGGAGATTGCGCAACCCTTGCCACACAATTACATGGAGTATCCTTTGTCTTTCAAGAGTGAACGGAGGCATCGATGTGTTGCAAACTAACCTATCTCTGACCAGGTCTTTATTTATCCTTCTTTTTGTCAAGTACAGTTTCATTAGTTCCTCCCAATGTTTTCTTTGGACTTCTCTAGTGAACTGAACCTGCTACCTTAGCTGTTCTACATCTGCTAACTCAACAACACTCTTTCAACATGGCCACTTCTGCACTAATGTTTCTATACTGTCCTAAATGAATCTTCCTCTTATTTAATCAGATCTAAGCCTGTCTTGCACCTGTACCCCCTCCACATACATACCTCCTCCCCCCCCGGCCGACACACCCGTTTAGCATCAAACTCCCACCCCTTCTCTGTAGCAATCCCAAGATGCTGGAAACCCTGTTATTCTAATAGCTTTTTTCCCCAAACTGTCTGACTGTACTAACATGCAGAAGTTTAAATGTAATGTGAACAAATATCTTGCTGCTCATCTCCTCGCACAGTGATCTTGTAAATATGGTCCCAAATTGTATCCCCTTACGTCCAAGTGACAACACATCTTGTTTCCGGTGAAGAAGAATAAAAAAAAAAGGCTCATATCATTCTTCTATTATTTCTCTCCATGTCATTTTCATACATCATTGCATTGCATATTCATAGACTCTTCCTTAGGTGGACAATGGTAATGCTCTGCTAGTTAGTAATAACATCAGTTATACTTTCTCCACATATAAGTTCTCATGCGCCTCCATTGTGTTCCACTTCTTACATAAAATCTTGAATACACAATGCTTACAAGTATAAAAAACAAAAGTAATTGCACTTGAATCTCTTTCTACAAACTAATCAGGAGAACTTTCAGTGCTTGTGCAGATTAGTGAATTGTTTTTTAAACGAACGCATTTCAGGTGAAAACATTTTTACGGACTTACGTGTCATGTCGAAATTAGTATAAATTCCAAAAATTACAAAAAATGATGCAGTAGAAAAGTAACTACAAGTAAAAATAGAATTTATCAAATTATCGAGTTTTATCATACGTTTTCATAGAAGAGTTTTGCGACCAATTCTGCATGACAAAATGATTTATTTCACTTCCTTTACTTGAAATCCGATATTGAAAAGTGAAAAATGTCCGACTGTTAGTTTCTAAAATTTTTTTCTAGAAAAAATAGGTCTAGCACATCTTCCAGTGGATCATTTTCATAATTTTTGGAATTTATACTAATTTCGACATGACATGTAAGTACGTAATAATGATTTCATTTGAAATTCATTTGTTTCAAAAATTACTATTCTGCACAAACACGAACTTTCTTCTGAAGAATATTATAAAAGGATTAAAAATAATTACTGGAATGAGCAAAGGCTAATTACTTATGAAGACGATTTAAAACTAGTATTGGGCCGATTAATCGGAATCAGAAATCAGAAATATCGGAAGTTTTTGAAGTACTGGTCAAAATCGCCTGTTCCTTCTTTCATCAGATTATTTTGATTATCGATTATCGATACTTAGTGAAGAAATTCCAATACAAAACCTATCTAAGAACACTACCAGGCGCATAAAGTATGTTTGCGTGAAATTTCATAAATATCTGCCCGACCATTTTCAAGTCCATGGGGAACAAACTCACACAGACACACACACAAAGTTCTTTTTATATCACAAGTAACATGACAAGTAGAGATAACGTTTGGAACTACAGTGTATTTTTCATATATGAGGAATAATTTGCCCAATGGACTAATTCACAAAGAAATTAAAAAAAAAAAAATAATGATAATGTCGTTGATCAAATTCCATTGTTTGTTTACAATATTATGTACGCTGATATTTGGGCTTGACGATGAATGCCCTGGAAAAGTCATTTCTGTTTAATGTTTAGTTTTAAAATATGCAAATGAAGAAATGATTTGCTGCGATTTTAAATGGTACCTCTTTTTTTATTGTTAATTGAACTAATTAATAAGAAAAAATTAGAATAAATTGATGAGGTATACCCGGGCTTAAACGGGATCATTCGATCTGTAGTTGAATGCTCTACACTGAGCTATATCCTCAGATAATAAATTTGTTTTGTTTTTTTTAAGAAGCAATGATTTGCTGAGATTTTATTATTTTTCTTGGACGGTGTAACGTAAAATACTCCCCTGTAAAAATTCTTCTTTTTATCTATAAGAGGGAAAGACTATTTTTAAGATCGGATTTTTTCAATTTCTGAAATGATTTGCTGAGATTTTATTATTTCACTGGGTCGGTGTAGCGTAAAATATTCCCCAGTAAAAATTCTTTTTTATCTATAAAAGAGAAAGACTATTTTTAAGATCGGATGTTTTGAATTTTTGATACTTATCCGATGAATTTCTGTATAAACATTTCTAAGAACACTGCCAGACAAATAAATTAGTTTTGTTTAAAATTTGCAAAATATATGTTCTGCTGTTTTGGAACTTATGAAGAGGGAACTCACACACACACACACACACACACACACACACACACAAAGTGACTTTTATATAAGAGTGGATATCTATATCTATATATATATATATATATATATATATATATATATATACACACATACACACATGCAAAGATATGAAAAGAAACTGGAATCTTAGGGAGATCAATCATACCAGTTGTTATAGGTGCCACAGGGCTTATGAAGAAGAACCTGAAGTCCTATCTAACTAATATTCCGGGTGAACCAAGTGCAAAAGAGATCCAGACAATTGCACTTAAGGGAACAGCGAGGATACTAAAAAGAGCTCTCGGTTGGTTTCCATAAAAAGCAGGGCAATGTTGGCAGCTGGTTTGGCTGCCCCATACCCAGCATTACAATCTTTAAAGGAAGAAAAATGAAAAAAAAAAAAAGATACACAAACAATTCCGAAAACGTAAAGTTATTTGGTTTTAGTTTTGGGGAGTTGTTTTTTTTTTACATCACTCTTATATAAAAAACAAATAATTAATAATAATTAATTGTGTAAATTAAAATAAATTAAAATAAATTAAAATAAATTATAATAATTTTGGAGAAACAGCAACAAAAAAAAAAAAGTGGGTAAACGGACGGTAATTATACATTAGGTATACCTAGCTGTTTTTTTACTTGCTTTTCACCAAAGAAGATATGGCACAAGGCTAGAAGATGGGAAGAAAAGGCTAGCGCTCCCAAAAGCTCGTTCTGTCCAAGAAAAATAGATATGAACAGTCATGTTAACATTTTCCAGTAGAGGCAGCTTATGCAATTGGCAATAAGCCAACTGCTCCTGAAGGTAATGCCTGGAATGGTGCACCTCCTAGGACACCGCCAGACCATACCTTAGTCTGTGACAAGAGAGCCTGGAGCCGTTATGATACCGCTTGGTCTCTGGAATTGAGTGTCAAGAACGAATCCTCGGCAAGTAATTGCTGCGAGGGAGTTATTGTCCACCTACAGAGAAGGGGAGATAAACTGGGATATAGTAAAGCATAGGAGGGGATAAAACTGATTCAAGGCTGTGTGAAGATTTAATTTACAAGACACGCTGTTTTTGTCATTTTGGCCTCAGGGTCTTTGGAACTAATAACAAATAGAAATAGTAATTGGATGTTGCTGATGGCAAAATCGTTAATTGAATAAGCAATTAAAATTGGCCGACAATTAAATAAGAATGAAAAATCAGTAAATAAAAAAAAACCCATTGTAACTAATCGATAGAATAACTTTAGTTGATGAACATTGAAATTTTGAATGATCAAACACAAGTAAATAAAGAAAATGGGTTTTTGTTCACAATTTACCTCATATTAAAACAAAAATAAAGAAAAATCTGTATGATGTATGTACCTGTGACGAAATGAGAATATCATATTCCAAAATTCACATAAATTGCTCAAGTAGTTTTATTTTTATAAGGAAAATCATTTTTAAGCGAATAATTGGAATTCGTAGGCATTACAACATAAATTTAACAAGTAGGAATTATAGTTTAGTTATTTCCTTTGGAATCTTGAAATTGTTTTAAAAATGCTGTGCTAGACAGTCACTCCTCGGATATTCATAAAATGTGATTTTCTTATTTAAAAATAAAACTACTTGATTAATTTGTATGATTTTTGGAATATATTTTCGTTTCGTCATGGGTAAGTACACTGTGCAGAACTTTTCTTTATTTTCGTATTTTAATGTAAGAAAATTCTGGAAAAGAACCAGAAAATGCTTTTTTTTTTTTTGGTTAAAATTTAAAATTACAGAAATTTTACTGGATTTATGCTTGAGAAAAGTTGACAACGTCTGCCACTGAAAAAAATACAAAATGCCAGACCGTTAATTTCTACGATTTTTTCCAGAAAAATAGATCTAGCATATTTCTACTGGATCACTTCTCGTAATTTCTGGAATTTATATTAATTTCGACATGACATGTAAGTATGTAATAATGTTTTTATTTGAAATGCGTTTGTTTCAAATGCTGCATTGATTTTCTGTTCTGCGACTAATGAACTATTCCTTCCTACATATAGAGGCAAAGGCAACCAGGGGATGATGGATACCAAATGTTTGCCTTCTGGATTTTCACTTTATTCATTATTCTATTGAGTTTAGATTATTGGTTCCCTTCGGTTGTTAGCTAACCCTAACCCTAACCCCTAATGTCAATTGATACACACCCACCTGCAGCAGTGATTAAACTACTATTCGCCAAAAAATAGTAATGTAATTCACTTCAGTTGCAGACGTTTCGGTAATAATCTAGAATAATGGACTTTTGTATGCATACGAGGGGCGTGCAATAAGTAATGCCCCTGACCCACTTCCAGTTGTCTGATCTAAAATCTGAAATTTTGCATGTGCAATGATTTATATCTCTACGGATTATGTGGCAAATTACAGCTCTGAACTAATTGTGGTTTCTGTTTTACAGGTGTTTGAACTGAGTCAGGTGTGAAATAGAGCCTGTTGAATGTCCAGCAGTGATCTGGTTTTTGTATTTGAAAGGACGCACACCACAGGAGACTTTTGATGAAATGAAAGAAACTTATGGTGATAATGCCCCATCATATGACCTTGTAAAACGCTGGCATTGTGAATTCAAACATGGCCAGAAGTCTGTGGAAACAGCTTCCAGACCTGGTCACCCCGCCCTTCTGCCATTGATGAGGCATCTGTCCATGAAGTTGAGGCTGCCATTTTGGAAGATCGGCGCATTATTATTCGCCAAATAGCCCAAGATGTCAAGATTAGTACAGGATCTGTGGAAACTATCATTCATGACCATTTGCATATGCATAAGGTGTCTGCCAGATAGTTTCCCAAGTTGCTCACACCATTCCAGAAGCGAGAACGCGCCGAGTGCTCAAGGATGAATTTGGAGATGTGCCAAGAAGATGAGTCAAAGTTTTTCTAAAGACTGATTGCACAGAATGAAACTTGAGTTCATCACTATGATCCAGAGACCAAAGCCCAGTCAATGCAGTGGAAGCACTTGGACTCACCACCTCCAAAGAAGGCAAGGGTGCCGCCCTCCGCTGGCAAGGTCATGCTCACAGTCTTCTGGGACCAGGACGAAGTAGTGATAATAGATTTTCTGGCAAAGGGTACCACAATTACAGGAGCCTATTATGTTTCACTTTTGAGGAAATTAAGGGAATCTATCAAAATCAAGAGGCTGGACAAGATCAGCAAAGGTACCCTCCTCCTGCAGGACAACTCTTCGGTCCACAACTCGCATGTCACCAGATCAGAAGCACGAGCATGTGATTATGAAATCTTACCCCATCCTCCCTACTCTCCTGACCTTGCACCCTCTCACTTTCACCTCTTCCCAGCCATGAAGTTGTTTTTGAAAGGAAAGCGTTTCCCAGATGATGCAGCCTTGATTTCCGAAGTCACATTGTGGTTGGAGGACCAACCTGGGGTGTTCTACAAAAACGGTTTCCAGAACTGCATCAAACAATGGGAGAAATGCATAACTCTGAGTGGTTCCTATGTAGAGAAAGACTAATAACTGTGCCAAGTTTCATTGCTCTATTGCTATGGGAAGTGGGTTAGGCGCATTACTTATTGCACGCCCCTCATATATTAAAAATGAGAATTAGCACACTCATATTAAAAAAGTGATGATTCATGAGTTAAATGTATATCTTTCAACTGTTATTATATTCTAGTTTTCCAGAAGTGGTATATATATTTTTCTTTTCCTTTTCTACTTTCAACTTTGGCTTGGTATTAGTATTTAGTTATGTTTTCTTATTTTTGGTTGATCGACTTAATCAGATTTGGACCGTAGATTTCACTGTTCGCCCGTTCGTTCCCAAAAGTCTCAATAACAATTCATTACATTTTTTTCTGAAATTTTGCATGAAGTTACAACTACCCAAAGGAAAGAAATGTAACATTCTCGGATTTTTGATAAAAACACTGATTGCATCCCCAGGAGGTCAAAAAGGGTCAAAATGGCCAAAAATAGCACACATTCCAGGATATAGAATCTTTTCCGATCATTAGATTTGGCTAAAAATTATCCGAAAGCAAGACCACATGGATATACATCTGGAAACGTAATATTTGACCCTGGGACAAATTGGGGCTTAAGCCCAAGGGTGTTTTAGGGGGGAAAAACACACCTGTTGGGGCTAATTTTTTTTATTTTTCTACTAAAATTCATACTTGTGCCTAAATAGTGGTTTTAAATGGTACAGAATTTAAAAAAAAATTAAGGCATCATTTGTCATGAAACAGAGTTATTTGGCTATTTTAGCTCAATGTTTTACATCAGGCCAGGGAGTTAAATGGTCAAAATAGGTAACAGTTCTACGACTGATTTTGGCTAACAGAACAAGGGAAGTAACGCTTGTAGACTCGATTTTAGAAATATTGATTGTATATTCATAGATTGAACTTTAATCTGTGAATAAAAGGTTACAAACTAGTAAGCAGGCAACTCATTTTTTTTAAGTACCTTCTATACATGAATGAAGATCCGACCTTTATCTAACTATACCCTCATGGGGAGACAAGTAAATAAGAACATGTCAATTTGGATTTGTTTTACAATTCGAATTGACTATGTATTTATTCCAATTCATGTTTGTTCACTGTGAATGTTAGGCTGAGAAGTTTAAATAATAAACTCTCAGCTAGCGTTCATAGGCAGTAATGAAGATTTTGTCAGTGATAAGAACCTTCAAATTTTTGTATTTTGTACGTAGATCATTTAGAGTTTTATCAGAAAGGGGTTTTCTTGATCTGCCAGGAAGATAAAAAGCCGTGTGTAGTGTAGTGACATTTATTTTACTGGCTGCAATACCAGTGGAAGCTGCAACAAGAACAGCTGGTTGTTCCATATCCTTGGGAGAAAGTGTTCACTTGAGGTAATCAGCTATAAGGTTAACCACATAACTCTTTCCAGTTCCACCACAAAAAACATGACAAAGGAATCAGTCGGGGGACCATATAATTTTGGGGCTTGTTTGGTTAAAAAAGCGTTTATTTCAATCCTTTATGAATTTGTGTGTTCTTGTTTCCCTTTTTCTTCAGAAAAAAAAAAGATGCCTTTTATTAACGCCAACACTAATCTCCTAAATCCAGAGTAGCAAAGTGAAATAAAATATACCACTTTTGGTGAAAAAAAAAATAAATAAATTTTCTATAATTGAAACGCACTCTTTCAACTCATAGAACGTCATTTTTAATCCTCGTTTTGAATGTGTGCATGTCATTATTCTGAATTTTAACCAAACTTTTTCAATATCTCTTTTTTGTCGGGTTCAGATTTTTGTACTTTTGATTGACTTTAGCGAGAAATAAAGTAGGAAATCTCCAGGTGCAACTGCAGATATTAATAAAATATGTGAAGGCTGTATATTTTATTAGATTACACTGGTAGACTTAAAACAATCCACCATTTGCAAATGATGACTAAAAATAAAATGACAAGAGATCAAACGTTCAAAAGTGACGTGTATACATGTACGTAAAAAAGAACCCCTCCCCCTCCTCAAAAAAAAAAACTAAAGAACTATATGATTGAAAAGCATGCTGGGAAATTAATTGGAAGCTAAATAAGACGTATGTGAAATGTGGTCTTAAGAATAGCCAGAAATTTGCTCTCTCTCTCTCTCTCTCTCTCTCTCTCTCTCTCTCTCTCTCTCTCTCTCTCTCTCTCTCTACCTGAAGCATGTATCTAAAATATGATTTTTAAAAATATGTATTTCTTTGAATCATTCAATTATTAAGAATCAATAATCCAGCCACATGCAGAGCAAAATCAATGACCAGGCAGAAGTGTTCATCTTATCAGCTCAAGTAAGTCTTAAAATCGAAGTCCCAAAAGGAGATGAGATGACAGAAAACACCCAGTGTTGGGATGGGTGCATCAACTTGTTTGTGACAAGTTTCTTTTAGAAATATATAATTAAATATGAATGTACAAAAATAACGCTGATCTTTATATATATATATTATTCCTTAATTGGAATTTTTTTTTTTTTTTTTTTTTTTTTTTATTTTGAGATGAGCATTTTTATGTTAATTTTATTTTTTTTTCAGACTATTAGTCTCATCTTTATTAGTTGTTGTTTGTTGTTTTTATTGGTTCACAACGTTTCGGCCAACCTTGATCGCCCTTCGGGGCCCGTGGCGCAGTTGATAGAGACGTTGAATCTATACGGTTCCAGATGAACATTGTCTGAAGATAGCGGTTTCAATCCCACCCAAAGCGTGCCAGAGGTAATTGGTTAAAAATGTGGTGAGACGACGACAACTACGGATGGCAGTGATGGCTGAGAATGCAGTTAGGAGATTCGAAGTTCCTATCCGTCGCGGTTACCACCTGACGAAGGCCAGAGGAAGTTGGCCGAAACGTTGTGAACCAATAAAAACAAACAAACAACAACTAATAAAGATGAGACTAATAGTCCGAAATAAAAATAAAATTAACAACGCTGATCTTGTTGAGCGAATTTAACTTTTGTCTGGATTGCATGAAGTTCTCTTTTGGTAGTAACAATTCATTACACCAGAAACAATTGCACATTTTTGCACCTTATACCCAGATGTTGCATACAAAGTCAGGAAACGTTTAGCCTAGAAAACACAAAGGAATAAGGTTGCACACGCATAGAAGTACTGTTCTCTATGCTGCATTGATTTGCAGTTCTGCAACTAACACGTTATTCCTTCCCACATATGGAGGCAAAAACGGCCAGAGGATGACGGATATAAGATGTTTGCCTGTTTCTGTATTTTCATCAGAGCCCTTAACACTACCATGTTGCCACTGCCTCTACTATAGTAAGGAATGGTTGGGCTTGAGGAAGTGGGGATAACTGTCGCTGATTGTTACATAGTTAATGAAATTACCAATTAAATCTGGCTGTAAATCGAACAGAAAAGAAAAAATCAATGAATTAAAAAGAAAACATTTTTTTAACTAATCAATAATTAATAATCAAGTTTAGTTAATAAATAGTGAAATATTTAAAAAAATCAACCCTGGAAAAATATGATATAAAATGATCAATATTAGATTAAAAGAAAAAAATATTTATTAAATGTTATTGCTATTGTTGTATTCCTAGCGATCAAAGAATAGCAAAATTTTTTAAAAATAAATTTCTTTCTTCATATTATTTGGATTCTTCATATTATTGTTCTCATCTCAAGTGTTATTTTCACAACGTTTTGATCGAAATAGCTTGCTGTAAAATATTCTACCATCTCTCTGATGTAATGGAATAACCTAACATCCCTTCATAGATGAAATGAACTATACCCTCTCACGTTACTGAGAGAGAAGGAAAAAAGACAGGAAGAGAATAAGACAAGATGTCGAGTAACTCTTATGTCACCTGTATTCACTTGTAAATAAACCCCTTTGCCTTTCACCCATAACACTGTGTTTCTTGCTGTATTCTTATTTAAAGTAAGGATATAACACTCTCAACAATTTATGTTAACTATTCTTCTCCTGCTTCACAATCCTCGGTATCAAAATTCAATACACACAGCTGACAAAACTCAATGCCCATCTCTGATCAACAGGCTTTTTATTGAAGCTTTCATATATATATTAGATGTCCTGAAGTCTCACAAGATCACCAGCGTATAGGTAAACACAAAGCTATTTTTTTCTTTATTCTTCTTGCTTGACACGAACACTGCATGCTGTATAAAACTCAGATTTGTGCTAATTTTTAATCACAGTAACCTCCGACCAAATGTAGCTTGTTGAATTCAGGAATCTTTCTGTCAAACTTGGAATTTCGAATAGAACCCTTTATTTACTTCATATGGGGGGGGGGCGGAGCTGTAGTATGCACTCGTTCTACTGGATAGAAGTTCCTAAGTAATTCACAATTTTATTTTAAGTGTCACCCACGTAAAGTTCTTTATGTTTTTATATAATATCCAAAATGTAAATTACATTTTTTTTAAAGTCATCCTATTTTTTTAAAATTGTTCTAGAAAATTTGTCAGAATGACATAAAACTATTTACTAGGCATTTTAGTCCGATTAACAGTAGGCATGGTCCTTGTGAAGTGGGTTTAGAGTTCCATGTGAAAAGGGATAAATCGATTACATGGCCGGAGAAATACTGGAGTAGACTAGACTTTCAGGCCTTAGTAAGGTGTTGTGGGAGGTCATGTTGGTGATGTTCTTGACGTATGACCAAACAAAGTAGTCCAGCAGGTTCAGGTCGGGGGAGGAGAGGGCACAGTGAAAGAAGGGTACAAAGTTTTAGCATTCCTTCTGAAGCCAAGCTTGGTTCTCTTTGGTCTTGTGGGCCAGTTCTGAGTCCTGCAGTCACACCCAGGGTCTGCCAACCGCCATCTGATTGCACCAGGGGATCACCACATTATTTAACACATTCAGGTTCACTTTGGTGTTGACTTTGAAGATACCTTCACTGGAAGATATGTAAGAAACTCAACATTCAGTGTAGTAAAAAATCCTGGGAACATATACCCGAACGAACAGTTGGGAATGACAACTACACTATTCACTATGACTACATAATCCCTACTGCTACATATCTAGAAAACGCAGCTGTTAAACCAGATATAGTGATTTGGGACAGAGCAAACAAAAAAGCGACCGTAATAGAGGTCAGTGTACCCAATGATACAGGGCTTAACAGAGTTGAGAGGGAAAAGATAACAAAGTATCAAGGACTTATGTATGATATGAAACGAAATTGGAAATTAAAAGACGTTTCAATTATACCAGTCATCATAGGAGCAACTGGGCTTATGAAAAAGAACTTTAAAAAGTACATAGCAAGCATACCCGGTGAACCAAGTGCAAGTGAAATACAAACGATTGCACTGAAAGGGACGGCTAGAATCCTGAAAAGATCTCTTGGTTGGACTCACTAAAATAGAGGTAAATGTCAGACATCTGGTTGGATGTCCCATCCCCTAGAAGAAAAAGTTTAAGAAAAATGAAAAAAAAAAAGGGAGTAGCCAGAAACTTTGTTTTCATCACCCTGAGCACGTCCCTGTTATTCGTGGCAACCCAGTGATGCATTTTGAGGATGCTGGCAATGGTCCTGTTGTCATAACTTGGATTGGTAGAGAGCATGAGTTATACAACGGTGCATCTTCAATCTCGCTTGTCGAACATTGTGCCACTTTCAGACATGATAGAAGGCTTGTATCGCTCTTGGGATTTGTACACAACTGGCCAACTAGTAGATGGTCTGTAACAAAAAAAGAAAAAAGAAACTGGTTTGCATCAAACAGAAATGGAATCATGTCGTCTTTTCTAGGGTGACAATTTTATTGGTCCACCCTGTATAGATAAGAATACAAGTCCTCAAAAATCCATAAGGATTAGATACCTGAATAACTTCTTTCACCTGTCAGTATCATATATCTTTACAAAGCCACCATTCACTGGTAACACATTGTCTACAAAGCTCCAGCCCCTGTCTCATCATCGCAATGTTGCGTCGTTATGTTGAACAAATACCTTGATGAAATTTGCTCTGAAGAATTTGTTTCACTTGTATCAACCAACCAACAATAAGAAAAATCCCATCCCTTCACTGCGAAGATCCCAGAGTGCAGCAACCAACGCACCTAACCAGCGAATGTGAACATCTAACTTGAAATGCAAATAAAACAAAAATAAAGAAAGAAAAAAACTCAATGACCCAATGAAACTGAAACTCCAAAATCTCATAACTTGACATTCCATATCTGCCTCCATCCTTCCAACACCAAATTGTGATATCAGCCTTGCTTGGTACTAAAGAAAATGGTCGCTAAAAGTCAAGGGAGATGAGAGAAGAGAGAGCAGCATCCAAACCTCCACTGGAAAAATGTGGAGAATACTGGAACTTTGGGGGGGGGGGGGCTTATTGCAGCTCGAACTCCAGAGAAGGACAAGGGTTGTTGTCAGCAAGAAATCAATGATAAACGGCTGTTGCAATAAAACAAAATGATTTACAATTGCGATTGGAAGGAGTGCAGATTGATGGAAATCTGAGAAAATTTGTTACCATTCAAACTCGAGACAACAACCGTTGTTATTGCCAGTGGGCAATCATTGATAATAATTAGTGCGAAAACTCCAAATGAGTAAATAATAATAGTGATAAAAAGGGTAGACATTATCTTTTTACAAACGTAATATATTGATTACATATCAATTCTATTCAATGTGGCTTCGTATTCATGTGAGAAAAACAGATAAGGATTACAATGTTTGTAAGACTAAGCAAATGTGTTTATAACTGCTTATCTTGGTGAAGCACACAGAGTTTGAGGAATTTGTTGATTGAACTCATTTTAATTTGATGGTCTTGCGAACGTTTCTAAAGCAGCTAATACTCTGAGGAGATGACCACAAATACTCCGGGGCTGTTGTAGCTTGATGATGGCTAACCAGCTCATTTCTCAAAACCCCTGGAAATATATGACCTAAATCTGGAGAGGAGGCGGTCTGTTCCAGACATGAAATTTATTTCTGAATGTCTATGAGTTGCCAGCAGGCATTTACCATTCCATCATGCCATTGCTCAAATCACAAGAAGAAGAAGAAGAAGAAGAAGAAGAAGAAGAAGAAGAAGAAGAAGATTGAGGAGGAGGTGGGGGAGGGGGCTACAGGAGAGATTGGTAAGAATAGCCACAGAGAAATGTTTAACAAGTGGAAGTTCATGTCCACTAGGACTTTTCCTCTTCTTTTATTCTAAATCACTTAATAAAGTTCACCCTTTTTCTTTTTCTCTCCTTCTAGCAATGTTATCTCAGTAACAATAACATATTTTTCACTTAACTATTGCATTTCAAAAGAATATACTGAAACAGCATATGGACTAAATAACTGAATAAAGCTGATTTAAAATTTTCCGCTCATCCTATATATATATATATGTGTATATATATATATATATATATATATATATATATATATATATATATATAACATATATATATATATAATTTTACAAAACGTTATATTTTACGACCGTAAACTGATATCTAAATTGTAAACCTATAAATTAATATATATTACGATCTTTTGCAATAATTAAACACTTTATTAAATGTCATTTTACCCAACAGAAATATATATATATATATATATATATATATATATATATATATATATATATATATATATATATATAATAAAACTCAAATGACCTTGTAACGATGTATGTAACCCACTTTCGGCTTACGATATCCGGTTGCGCATGCGCGCATGGCCTGCACACTAAAATATTAACGTTATTATTTCGAAATTATTATTTAACATGGGAAGAGTGGGGTTTAAAATAACTTAAATATAATACAGAAAAGAACGATGTAAAAAAAAGCAGATATATCAAAATTTGAATTTAACTATAATAAGTATTATGGTATCTGTTCAGTGCACATTTACCTATAAGTATGGCCAACCACTTATAATTCAGTAACTGTAATTTTTTTTCCAAAATAATCAATTATAATAAACAGAACGACTCATAGAAATCTATCTATATTCTTTTTTCATTTAAATATACTTTCATAGAAATGTTTCTGTCATGTCAAAAAAAACAAAAAAACCTATATTTTTTACGTCACAAGTGTCACACTCATACACGAATTACATAGCTAATATAACATACTGACCCAACGAGTCACGGGTAGTCTAGTATATATATAATTATTATCATTATTGTTACTTTTATTCATTATTTATGTTAATAAAATATTCAAATATTTATTAAATATTTTCCGTGCACAAGCGTTATCCATGAACATGAGTTTCTGGGTGTCACTTATCCTCAACATGGCTAAACTTTTTGACAAAGATCGAACTCGTAACAGCTCCATCAGCCGCCTTTATATATATATATATATATATATATATATATATATATATATATATATATATATATAAATCTCCAACCACACCTCTCCTGAGACGACATTGCTAAATACCAGTGGCAGGTGAAGTACATGACGACTGGAAACAAATGCCAAGATAAGTGGAGAGCACATACAGCGCCTAGAACTTCTAAATGGTCACCCATCTGATACTAACCAGGCTCAACATTGCTTAACTTAGGTGATCTGACGAGAACCGGTGTGTCAACGCGCTTACGATCATGCTCTCTCTCTCTCTCTCTCTCTCTCTCTCTCTCTCTCTCTCTCTTTCTATATATATATATATATATATATATATATATATATATATATATATATATATATATATGTCGATGGGTAGAACTGCCGACTCTCAACGCGCTGGTTATAGGTTCAATCTTTGGTTAGAGAGAGGTGCTATTTTACCTGCACTGCTGAGCTGTGATACTACGAAGCTGTATTGTATGTGGATGACTACATACATATATATATATATATATATATATATATATATATATATATATATATGCATATATATATATATATATATATGTATGTATATATATATATATATATATATATATATATATATATATATATATATATATATATATATATATATGCATATATGTGAGGATTCCTGTTTTCTATTAAAAAATTTTTAGTTAAGGTTTTCTTTTCTTATCCTTAAATAGTTAAATTCTCTTTTATAATTGAAGACTTTTTGCGAAATCGGCTTATGCAAGTGCTAAGTCTATTTCTATTTAACTTAAGGCTTTTTTTCTTCAATTCTGTTTTGCAATCATAAACTTTTTAGAAGTCAAATTATGTAGGTGCCAAGTCTGCAATAGGTTAAATTTACTTTCTTTTTTCCGAGAATTTAAACTGCATTCTTTATATTTTTTACATTTTTTTTACTCAAAGCTTCTTTAAACTATATATATATATATATATATATATATTATTATTATTATTATTATTATTATTATTATTATTATTATTATTATTAAAAACAGCAGTCTGCAGACACGCGTGTTTCGGAGCCCTACTCCTCTTCAGCGTAGCTTGACTGTTGTTGGGATTCGAGCCCCTGACCTTATGTATTTCAGTCCAGCACCCTAAACCATTACGTTATGATGCCATAGACAATTTACTGCTTAGTTTTTATCTTTTATCTGTTTACGTAGTTGATTTTTTAAACGATATTAAGGTTAACGTCTCCGCCTCGAAGATCCGGTGTTTTTCTTAGAAAGTCGCTATTATATATATATATATATATATATATATATATATATATATATATATATATATATATATATATATATATATATATATATATATATATATATTGCCATTATATACAATCTCTCACATTCTGAAAATCCTATCAAAAGTTGCTCGCTTGGTTAGCATTGCTGGATGTCATCGTCCTTTCGAGTTAAAACTCCTACTTGTGAGACATTGACTTGGGGTTATTAGCTGGTTGGATGACCGCGTCCCTTGTTGAGACGAAGTAGGTTCATTTCACAGTCGGATTTCGGCGTGGTTTGCTTGATCTGTGTTGGTTAATAGAAATTCTTGTGTGCAGGGCGTTTGCTCAGTTGGTAGAGTGCTTGCCTTGCATGCAAGAGGCTCAGGTTTCGAATCCTGAGTTCGGATGTGTCTAACTGATGAGCCCAAATGAGGGCGAAACTCGAGTCTTGGACTTCCGGTTCTTTGACTGTCATGGCTGTTGTTGGCTGCGACGTTGTTTGGCTGTGGAATTTATTATATATATATATATATATATATATATATATATATATATATATATATATATGAAAGAAAGAGAGAACAAGTAAGAATTTTAGGATAAATACATAAAATAACACGGTAGATAAAATAAAGTCAAGTATTATGGTTCAGCTGTGCTTCATTTCGAACGCGTTTCCGTCATATCAAAGAACCTATTGTTGATTTTATATGCTAGACCTTTCTACTTGTGCGGTAACAAAACTTCTCAAATGCACTTTTGATGTTAAGCTGCATAAGGTGATAACTTTAGTCAAAATCGCCTGTCTCTTCTTTCATCGCATCTTTTTAGATTATCGATCATCTTTTTAGATTATCGATAATCGATACTTGTTGAAGACATTCCGATGCAAAACCTATCTAAGAACACTGCTAGACGCATGTAGTACATTTGTGTAAAATTTCCAAAAAATCAGGCCAGCCATTTAGAAATCCATAGGGAATGCGCACACACACACGTGCCCGCATACACACGCACACACACACACGCACACATGCACGCACACACACACACATGCACGCACACAGACACACACACATGCGCGTGCACACCCACATACACACACACACATACACATGCGCGTGCACCCCCCCCCCACACACACAAAGTTTCTTTTATATAACAATAGATAGATGTATAAACAAATAATAATAATAAAAAAAAACAAATATAAGTAAAGATAAAATGTAAAATGAAAATAAAAACCCAGGAATTATAAAAATAAAAACCACTGTTTATGTTTATGTTCGACGTTACATGCCGACACAGTAACATCGAAAAATTCCAATGATATTAAAAATAAATAAAATAAAATGTAATAAGACTTTTTTTTCTGTCAGGTTTAATTTTCTCTCTTGTCAACAATGTGTTTCAAAAAATGCTAAAGCCCTATCCCATCCAAAAAAACACGCACCCACACAAACCGTAATCACAACACTTCATAGCAAACAGAATCTCTTTCTTTTTATTGTTTTTATACCGAAAATTAATTAAAACGTTCACTACTACGACACGCACTTTCTATGACGTCATCCGATGGAGCTTAAACCCACTGAAAATTAAAATAAATGAATAAAAACATAAAATAGCGCAGTTCTTTCTTCTTTCGTTTCTATAGTGTTTCGTTTGTAAATTTGCAAGCCCATACATGCCAAACATTTGAACTAAAATAAAAGAGGGAGGAGAAAGAGAGAGAGAAAGGTAGAGAGACAGGGAGAGGGACGAATCAATCACGTCATATACACAGTATGGCATCGCATGTACACATTACAGGAAGAAACAGCAATAATAATAATAATAATAATAATAATAATAATAATAATAATAATAATAATAATAATAACTATTCTTTATAATATAAAAGTGTGCCGGAAGTGATATGGCAGTTGATTGCAACTGTTATTATACGCGGCGCGGCCTTGTGCCAGACGACTTAATCAGCAGGTGGATTATAATCAGAGACTGAGTTGTTTGAGGAACAGACAGATTAGAAAGAGAATGCTTAGTTAAGGTGATTAACAAGAATGGTATTTATGCATGTGATAAAGAGTATCCCTGTTTGCGTGGGAGTCATTTTTTTATAGAAGAATAAGGAGCTGATAGACAACAGATCAGACTTGAGAATAGGGGACACACGGATGGGAGTCTCAAAAACAAAGATGTCACCATAGGAGGTGATAATAAGTCATGCTTATGATTAAGCTAAATTAAATATTGTTTTAATCAGCGAACAAGAAAAAACCAACGAATTAATCAGTATCAACACCTACCCAAGAATGACGTATTATTATTATTATTATTATGATTATGATTATGATTATGATTATGATTATGATTATTATTATTATTATTATTATTATTATTATTATTATTATTCTTCTTCTTCTTCTTCACTAGGAGTTTTCACGCAGACCAACATCAAGAATTTCTCTTTCAAAACAACTTGTAGTGTCCCCTGGAGTCTGAATGATAACAAGTCTCCTCAGATTTCCAGTACTCTTCACCTCTTTTAATAATATTTGTAAATTAATTTGCATTATGACAACAGTCATTTACCATTGATTTCTCATTGGTATCGACTATTGATCTTCACTGGAATTAGGGTGGCAATAAGCCTCCCCAAGGTCCCAGTTTTATTTGCACTCATCCAGTGGAGGTTTGGTTAGTGCTATCTCTCCAAGGTCTTCCCATCCTCCTTGATCCTCCTAGAGTATTTGTTGTAGCATTAGTTTATGCCGTTACTTTTTTTTGGAAGGAGGAGAGTGCCACTTACAATTATGCAATTTCAATTTTCTTGATTCTATGTCGCGTTTCTTTGTGTTTTACTTCTGTAGTCGTTTCTATATGTCCGACTAGCGCCTGTGGCCCATGTGTATTAGTCTCCGTATTCAAGGGTTCTCCTTAATATTTCAGCCGTTTTCATTATTGTTATCCGTTGTATCTTCCCAGCCATTCTTCTGATTCCAATTTTTCTCATTCTTCTTTCAAAGTTTTTTGGGGGGGAATTGTTTCTAATGCTCCTACTATCATTGGTGTTATATTGACCTTCTTCATCTTCCATACCCCTTTCAGTTCTCTGGCTAGCTCTGTGCTGTTGTTGTTGTTGTTGTTATTCTTGTTGTTGTTGTTGTTGTTGTTGTTGTTGCTAGTAGTAGTAGTAGTAGTAGTAGTATGTACTCACTAGGAGTAGGAACACAAGCCATCATCAAAGATGCTCTTTGAGAACAACTTGTGGTGTTCCCTGGAGTCTGAGTGACAACAAGACTCTCCACCTCTTTCAATAACCTTTACAAAAAAATTTGCGTTATTGCAACAGCCGCTTACCATTAATTTCTCGTTGGCAATGACCCTTGGTCTTCACTGGAATTTAGGTTGAAATAAGCCTCTCCAAGGTCCCAGTCCCCCTTGCACTCAGCCAGCGGAGGTTTAGCTAGTGCTTGCTCTGCTCAGTCTTTCCATCGTCCTTGACCCTCATTATTAGGTGTGGTGCCAGTTTATGGTGACGCTCACAAAAAAAGTTTGGGCACTATCTTACAGTCATACAGTTTCAGTTTTCATGATTTCATGAGATATTACTTAGTGTTTTGCATCTGTAGCCGTTTCTGTGTCCAGTTTGTGTGTAGTTTATGTGTAGCGTTAGTCTCCACATTCAAGGGTTTTTCCTTAATATTTCTGCAATTTTCATTATTGAAATTCGTTGTATCCTTCTAATTCCAATCTCTCCCATTCTTTTTTCAAGGTTTTTCGGTATTGTTCCTAGCGCTCTTATTATTTATTTATTTATTTTTTTTTTATTAAAAAAACCTAAGAGTTCATACTCTCGTGGGAAAGTATTGTGACCTAACGCGAGACTAAAGACTGTCTCATTTAACAGTCGGAAATTCCGACACCTTTTCTTTGTGATCGCTTTCTTGTACAATATATTCCTTCTACTTATCCATGTTGTTTGCGCCTTTTTTTATAACCCTTTCCTAGGGCTATAATATTACTAAATAAAGCTTAGGAAGATAAAATTATTCAAGTTCCGATTTCATGGCCCAATTTCAAAATATTCCTTTAGAGGTTAAGAGTTACAGTGTTATTTGCTTAACTCTGGATTAATTCTTACAAGATGATTCTATGTAGACAGAATTTGACACTAGACTACATCCACGATCAAAAAGATCTACAGCGATAACCAACTATTGTTAGCATTAACAATAAACTGACATTGTGTATAGTCAACATGTCGTGTTCTTCTGTTGACAATGAATCATATTGTAAGAACTAGTCTAGAGGTAAATAATATTGCAGGTGATAAGTCATCTCCCTCTCAGTACAGACCAATAAGTTTCCTGTGTGTTATGAGTAAGTTGCTGGAATCCATATTAAATAGAGAAATAGTAAACCACCTCAGCAAAAACAACCTTCTTAGTGACACACAATATGGTTTTCGCTCTGCAAGATCTACCGCAGACGTGCTGACGGTTATATCTCACAGGATTAGTAAATCTCTTGACAAAGGCTTCCTTTCTAGGGCAATTGCTCTTGACATATCAAAAGCCTTCGACAAGGTATGGCATAAGGGTCTACTTCACGAGATTTCCAGCTACGGTATAACTGGAAATGTTTTCTCAATCATTAAATCATTTCTCTCCGATAGGCTCATAAGAGTAGTGGTCGATGGACAAAATTCAGAGGCCTGCAGTATTAATGCTGGAGTCCCTCAGGGGTCAATCCTGGGCCCAACTCTCTTTCTGATCTACATCAATGACCTCCCTAAACACATACTTAAATCATTCGTTGACATCTATGCTGATGACACGACCATCTACGGCAACACATCAAAGGCTGTAAATGACAAAGTTCTCTCTGATTCTCTCTCCTCTGATCTCGAGCGCGTGGTTCAGTGGGGGAAGACGTGGCTGGTTACCTTTTAATGCATCAAAAACCAAACTCCTATCCTTACATCATCAACGCTCTGATCCCCATCTGGCATCAATTGGGATGAATGGCTCTTGTCTGGGAGAGGCCCCGTGTTTTGACAAGCTTCTGGGTTTGACCTTTACTCCTGATCTGAAATGGAACACGTACATCAAGTCTGTTGCCAAGGTCGCTGGAAAGATGGTGGGATCGTTCTACCGCTCCAGAAGATATCTCACTACTGATGCAATTCTCTATCTATATAAAAGCCAAGTACGTCCAAGGATGGAATACTGCTGCCATATCTGGGCAGGAGCTGCTAAAAACAGCCTATCCTGCCTTGACAGAGTACAAAATAGACTTTGTGGCTTAGTGGGGGATGCCCTTTTCTCTACCTTGCAACCTCTCTCCCACAAAAGAGACATTGCGAGCCTATCCTTGTTTTATCGTTATTTCCATGGCAGGTGCTCGTCTGAACTCCAATCTCTGGTCTCCCCTCGCCAATCATTCACGAAAAACACCCATCTAGCCGAACCCACTCTGAAAAATTTTCCCCATTCTTTATCTGTGCCTAAATCAAAACGTGGATTCTATGAACAAAGCTTCTTTCTTAGAACTGCATGCCTGTGGAACTCTGTCCCGTCTGCCTGCTTCCCACCTGACTAAAACTTGGATGTGTTCAAGTCCAACGTTAACAAATTCCTAATGAACCGCCCCCTTAAGTAAACACTTCATCAAATCTCCACACTAACGTAATGTACTTGCAATAACCCTTATCCCTGAGTGGCTTCCGGGCCTTGATAAGTAGTGACCACTGTGTAAAAAAAAAAAAAGATCGAAGGACATCTTCGATGCTTCGGTTCAGTCTCGAAAGACAAAGGGACAGCTGCAGGTGTAATTGTGAGGCAAGGATTACACAATCTCCAACCACACCTCTCCTGAATCGGCACTGTTTGAGTCCAATGCCAAAGAGAAGTCAAGGAGAACTGGAAACAGTGCCGAGATAAGCGGAGAGCACATACAGCACCTGGAAGTCCCACCCATTTAGTACTGACCAGATTCAACGTTGCTTAACCGATGATCCAGCAAGAACCTGTGTGTCAACGTGATTATGTCGTACATTTTAATGCCATATTAAATCAATACTTTTTCAATTCAATTCAATTCATTTAGCAAAAAAATAAAACAATTGTGCTTCAATGCCATGTAAGGAAAAGGTAGTAAAAATGTAGAGAGAAGAGAACACAGTAGTTCATCACGTGATCAAATTTAACTTAAATCGTTGCTCTTGTTGCATTTATTACTTCATTTGTAAGTTTATTCCAAAGATCAGCGATTCTGACTGAGAATGCAGCCTTCCTTGAGCTCAATTAAAATTGATGGTGAAAAAGCTTCATATAGTGTCTGTATAGTCTGCAGGAGTGAATAAAAGCTTCTGAAGTATATCATAATGCCCATTGAGGAGGTTGTAGGCTCAAATATCAGATCACTACATAATGGTTGTGGCTCAAATATCAGATCACCACATAATGGTTGTGGCTCAAATATCAGATCACCACATAATGGTTGTGGCTCAAGGGAGAAAAGGTTAAGTTTTTTTTTAGTCGGCTATGATAGGGCAGATCTGATAGACATCATTCGAGTAGCCATTCTTTGAACTATCTCTGGGTGCTGGAATACTCGAATACTTCTTTCTTCCTAAAATGAATATTCAGTACTACTATAATAATAATAATAATAATAATAATAATAACAATAACAATAACAACAACAATAATAATAATAATAATAATAATAATAATAATAATAATAATCATCATCATCATCATCATGCCTAATACATAACCTAAAATACAGAAAGATTGATTATTGTTTCAAGAAGCACTGCTAAGCTGAACAGTACATGGAGGAGAGAAACCGGAAACAAAAATGCAAAAAAAAAAAAAAAAAGAAAAGCCAAATGGAAAGAAAAGCAGCTATATGTGCTATTTATAAGACTAACTAAAGAAAAGATGCATGAAAACAAATGGAATCGTTACTGACAACTGAACAAAACTACACAATCAGAAAGAACTATATCAAAACCAAATTAAACAAAACTCAGGAAAACAATAAATATAGGCTCTGAGGACAAAGAAGCGGAATGGTAAAGGATATAACAAATGAATTCAAAAAATTAATAAAAAATAATAAAGAATACACAACCAAATATGGCTCAATGTTGGATATTGACTTCTCTTGATTTAAAAGCTCCAACAACAGTCGATTCTTTTAATATCTAAGGAACTCAGTATCAGTTGATACATACGCATTGTAAGTAATTAGAGCATATATTGCAATTCAAAATAATTAAGAAAAAAACACACATGTATGACAATGATATTAATACCAAACGTTTATCGATAAAAAAAAAAATAATGGCAAATTTGTTTTTTGTAAATAAAAAAAATACTTGATCAATTTTTGTGAGTTTTCGAATATAAAGTCTTCATTCCGTGACAACCATATACAATAACAGTTTTTTTATGAATAAGCACCAATAAATAAATATCCTGCGAAGACATATACGTGAACTAGTACTTATATAAACTATGAACCGGCAATGACGAGTAAATCAACTCGTATATGAATATAGATAGTGTTTTTGTTCTTTTTATCTTTCTAATTCTTTTTTTTTTAACGCTTTGTTCAATATGAATTGTGTTGAATACAAATGAAATACGTTTACATTTTGAACAATACATGAAAGAAATGTGAACAAATGCTTGTATGAAATGGAAAACACATTTTTATCTTCCGTTTCTTGAAAATAGATAAAATAAATAAGTACATTTATTATGTTCGCAAACGGAAACTCATAATCGTACAAACAAGAAATGGAAACATTAAATAAAAGCAACAACAACAATAATAATAATAATAATAATAATAATAATAATAATAATAATAATAATAATAATAACAACAAAGAAATTCGAAAACGACGCAAACAAAACAAAAATCTATTAAAATAATGAAATAAAAAGACATTACTTTTTATTTTTATAGACTTCTGCTCTTTTTGTTGTGCTAAATTTATGAATTTTATTTATTCACTAGCTGAAGTACACAGGAAGTTGTATTTGATATATTTGAATATTCCATCCTCATACATAATTATCTAGTTGATTAAACGGAACATTAATTCATAATGGCTTCTTTTTTCGACATCCCCCATGAAGTAGGAGCAGTAGGTGCGTTTCATTATATAAAGGTCTCGCTAGTAGCACTAATCCTCTTTTCTAGTTTAATTTTTTATCTTTTAGTCTTTCTTCTTTCAAAATATTATGTAAGAATTGCCATTATTTTTTTATATTATAGTGCATATCTGAAAACTGTTAAATCTCTTTTTGTTTTAACTATTTAATGTACAATATATATATATATAAAGATGACATTAGTAATCTATTCTGTTAATGGTATAATTAAAATTTAGTTTCCAGTAGTGCATATCTGAAAACTGGTAAATGTACCTTTAGCATTAATATTGAAGAATCTTTACATAAGTACATTTTGGGCGTGACCTTTAACAGGTGTATAAATGTAGATGGTTTTAAGGACCTCCAATTCCTGAGTAACCAACACGCAACTGACCATGAGAAAAGCAAGGTGTCTGCTGAAGATTAAGTCCAACAACTTTGAGGCTTTGTCTTTGAACCTTATTTATAGACATGGCAAAACTAATTTTATTGGACATTGTAAACGTTTGAACTGAAATGCTATGTTAGAAGGAATAATTTCACCTTTACAATTTCCAATTATTATAATGGCTTCCAGAACAGTAGTTTTCAATAATTTTATTGCTAACCGTATGCCATTACACAGTTTAAGTGGATCAGGATTCCTTATATATATATATATATATATATATATATATATATATATATATATATATATATATATATATATATATATATTAGCATTTCAGTCCGGCGTTGCCCGGGTGTTTGGATGTGTATGTTGAACAAAACAAAAAAAAGTGTTAGTAGGAAGGCAGGCTCGAACCCGTACCGCAAAGGCGGAAAAGAACGGGGTAAAACCTTACGTTTATGCTGTTACGACCACCGCCAAACCGGAAGCGACATTTTTTAAAATTAAGGCTAGACAATCTAAAGGAGAGGATAACTTTGAAATATATCGGCGAAAAAAGTGACCCCCCTGTAGAAAAGTGCCTAGTTGAAGGGAAAGATATTAATGTTTTTAGCCAATTTTGCGATATTTGTCGTATGAAAGGTCGAACTTTAAAACGATATTGATATTGGTAAAACCGTCGCCTCTATTGAAAGTTTAAGGAAGACATACAAACAGACATACATACATACATTTATATATTTGGTAAAAATTTTCGACCCAAACTGATGAAAAAGCTTGCCCTATCTCTGAATACCCTTTATGTAAAATTTCAAATATTTAGACTAGAAATTGTCTGAGTAATTTGGAAGAGACCGCAGAGGTCAATTTTTTTAAACTTTGACCCCTATTATGACCCCTTAAAATTTATTGTTTTGGGCTCAAATTAAGTTATTACGTTAGATCCATGTCCAAGGAACCTATATCTAAAATTTCAAGTGCGTAGACCCAAAATTGTCGGAGGAGTTTGGTAGTGTTCTCAAAGGTCAAATCGTTGAACTTTGACCCCTAAATCGCCAAATTTCTGGCCCAAAACCGATCACATCGATTTTCCCAAATCTCAGTACCCTGTATATAAAATTTTGAGTCTGTAGACTAAAAATTGACAGAGTTATTGCGTAGGGAAATATACACAGACACAGACCCAGACACACACACACACACAAACACATAAACACACACATACATCATGTTATGATGTGGCATTCCAGGCGGTTGTATTGAATTCTACAGGAAATTCTACTGCCTGATCTTCATTAATAACATAATCAATGGATTGATAACTCTTGCAAAAGATTATAATTGATCATATCAACAGTATCATTTCTAGGGGCCAATATTGCTCTTTCACGAAGCCATCCAACATTGCGGAAATTTGGAGCAAAATCTGGGAAAACCTTACTCATCAGGTCACCAATAGAATTTACCGTCTGGCCACATGGTAATTTGTGGAATTGGAGATCTCTATTCAATGTTATTGAACCATTGTCAATGAAAAGGAGGTGATTTGAGAAAAGCGCTGCAGACTGATCATCAAATACATGTGACCTCAGAATAATATTCTTTATACTGAAACCAAAAACAGGGTTACCACGCAGTATTGCATAAATACCAGATTTTCATATCACATTTTAAACGGAAAGAAAGAATTTGGGACCGAATCAAATGCTTAATTCCTAAGGAGAGCAGTATTTTGTTAGATAAACCACTTATTGCAAACTACAAAGTTTTGTTAAGCCTATCTCTCTTTCTTACTATTCTAAGGGTAACTTATAGTAATATCATAATTAAATATTAATAGTATAAAGTTCTGGTGTAGGATGGTTTTGGAATACAATGTAAAAAGAACAGAATTATATTTACAATATTCTAATGACATGACAACTGCCGTTTTGGCACTTCGACCGACGGGGGTGGGGATATGAAGGTAAACTTTATAAGATTTATTATTTTTGAGCAAATTCAAATTTTATTGAATTTCGTTTAAAAATAATGAGCAAGAGAACATCTGTTTATGTTTGTATGATTGCTTACGTGTCAACCTTTCATTGGTTGATTTCAATTTCATGGTAGTTTTTGAATTGTAAATTATAGATTCTCGTGTATCCTTACAACGAATATCACAGTTAAGTTTGGGGCTGATAAGTCGTTTACCAAATTTGAAAATATATGATATCCAACGTAAAAGCTAAAATAATCCGTGGTAGCCATTTTATTTTCACAACTGAGTAGTTAATAAATATGCATGCGTGTAACTGAAGCAGACGACAAAGCAAATATTTTTCACCTCCCTCCTAATGGAAAAAATAAGGTGTTTATTCCGAAAGCTGTTCTTAACATAGGGAGGCTTGGGTGTTTATTCCGAAAACTATTCTAAACATGCAAAGGTTGGGAGGGATGTTTATTCTGAAAGCTGTTCTTAACATGGGAAGGTGTTTATTCTTAAAGTCATTCTTAATATGGGGAAGTTGAGGGTGTTTATTCCGAAAGCCGTTCTTTACATGAGGAGGTTGTGGGTGTTTATTCTAAAAGCCGTTACATATGCTCATTACTAATTCCTCGGTTGTAAAAAAATGGTTGTCAGGGATTACAGTAGCTTTTACAATGGATAACAAATGTTTTCTTATATGGTAAACTACTTATCAGCCCCGAATTTAACAGTAATATTCGTTGTCAGCATACCCGTAAACCTTTTAAAAGTCGACATTTCGAATGTGAACAGTGAGTTGGAGGTAATGTAAAAATTACCGAAAATTTTGTATTTTAGTGAGAGAGACCAATTATTTAATAAGTGTCTTTAAAATTAATATTTGTTTTCTTAAAATTTAATGATTATTTATATTTTATTAGTTACGAAAATTTCTATTTTGTATTAAAATAAACCACTATTCTATGTTGGTATAATTTTCTCAAAAATCTTTAGTAAATGTGTAAGAAAACTTTCTAAAAAAAAAACACAACACACGCATTTCTAAACTTTATAATTTTCGTTTGAAATTACTATTTCTTTATCTAATTCATGAATGAATAAAAAAGAAGAGAAAGTATTCATAGAAGAAGAGAGAATTTATTTAAAATAAAGGAAAAGATATTTAGAGAAAAGAAAATTATCTAAATGGAACAGGAATAGTAATTAAATTTAAAGATAAAATAAAATTATTAAAGTTAGACTATACTATAAATATTTCCAGTTTCAGAATCTCGAGCAATATTTACATGTTACTTGGAAAAAATGAAGAAAGAAGAAAAGAAACGCAGAAACCTGACATTAACCCAAGTAAGTTTTTCTATCAAAACTGCACTTAGAATTTGTTCCCTGTTGTGGAAGCTTTACTTTAGAAAAGTATGTTTTTTTTTTCATTGAATTTTGTCTTCGTTCGGGAGGGATTTCCGGCAAAAAAAATAATTGTCAAAAAATATTTATCGTCTTAAAAGACAGTAAAAAATCTAAGAAATTAAAAGAAAAGTTTTAGCTTCTCAGCCTGTTAATAAATGTTTTTATTCCGCTTGCCGTAAAATACGTTTAAATATATTTAAAATTATGCAGATGTTCGCATTTATTAATATAAAGATATGATAGCAAAAGTTAAAAAAAAAAAAGAAAAGAAAAATTAAAACGTGTCATCAGCTAGAATCGAAACCAAAGCATTCAGAGTTTCAGATGCGTTCTCTACCGATGTTGTTACCGAGAGAAGGATCATAAAGTTTAACTATTAAACGACTTGATGAAATTAATTTTATCTGAGCATGCGCAGAAAGAAGTAAAACCATGTCGGCCAGTAGATAAAGAACATTTCGCATTTCAACCTGCCGATATATGACAGTATACGTTATTCATCAACCCAAACAAAGATTTCACTCATCATAAACAATCCTTGGTGTGTGATTACTATTTCGTGTTAATTTCAGTGTTATGTGATTAATAGTTTAAGAGTTTATCAGTTAAATATTTACACATACATACATCTACTGTTTTATTTATATAGAAGAAAAGGAAGAAAGTTTTTTTGAAAAAAATCATCATCATCATCATCATCATCATCATCATCATCATCATCATCATCATCACCACCACCAACACCACTATCACTTTTGTTAACCTGTTGAATAGCAGGGGTATATATTTAAAGATGACGAGGAGTTCATATTGGGGCACATATATAACAATGATGAGGGAGACATTTATACCAGTCCTCATATGCTTCTTGGGTGTTTATATATAACCGTTCTTATAACATCGATATTGGAATGATAATGGCATTTATATATATTGCATCACGACGACGACTGCGACAATTCCTGAGGGGAAGACATTTATATATCAGACAGGGGATTGTTCTTCTTAACATATACCGAGGGGAGGGGGATATGATGCACAGTTCTTCACAGAGAGGAGGGGAGATACATAATTTTCGAAGGGTCACACAATGTTCATTATAAGATGATAAACACAATTACCTTTCGTTCGTGATGAAGGATGACACAAGACAACAGTTACAACATAATGGTGACTTCTTTATTTATCGGATCGGCCGATCGATGACGTCAGGAATTCCGCTTGGATCTACATGGCTAATCTTCTACTCTTCGCCTCTAAGGAACTATGTCAACTCTTGGCTGATCAACTGACTCTCTCTGGCTGACTGGCTGACTAAAATCCGAACCCATAGTATCCTATATAGATAAACGCCCTTTGTCTATGACGTCAGAAGTGTATTTTCAAACGTGACTAATTTCACGTGGCTTTTCGCATGTTTGTCCAACGCACTCTTGACAAACAAAAGAAGCTTAATTCTAATCTAACCTATTTTTAAACAATATAATTTAATTTGCATTGTTCATTCTTTTACTGACATATTTAATATTCAGATTTCTAAAAGAATTAACAATAGACTTAATTTCTAACATTCCATTTCTTAACTTTGCCTACAGGGTTCGATTCTAGGCTTATCCTAATCTCATTTTCACATATTTAATATTCTTCTTATTTACATGAAAAGGGGACAGCCCTTTTCCATGTAACACTCCTGTCCTTCCTATTTGTCAAAAAATGTACGCATTTTTAAATTCTAATATATTTTTCTCTATCTCTGTACAACCACTTCTCTAAGAAAGATCAGACACCATAAAAAAACTTCTTTAGTCAACCCTTTTCTAACTGACTCCATAATTATTTTATTTAGATCAGAATCTCTTTCTGATCTCCCTGACATTTCCTTTTGGGTGTAGGGTAGAACATCCTACGATTCATATCAGCTGCTTCATCCAATCACTTTTGTTAACTGCTGCAAATCATAATCGTTGTTTTATGACAATAGACGTTTATCTTTGACTTCTCGCTAGCAACGATCAAATACTGTTGCCACATCTGGGCAGGTGCTGCTAGAAAGACGTATCCTGCCTTGACAGGATTCAAAATAGACTGGTATGCATTTGTTAGTTGTGTATGATGGTTTCCACATTCAAGGACTTTCCTTAATATTTTAGCTGTTTTCGTCATTGCCGTTTGCTGTATGGTTTCAACCTTCGCTTTTCATCTTCTACTTATTATTTGCTCACTAGTCATAATCACACAGGCCATCATCAAAGATTTCTCTTTTAGAACAACTTGTGGCATTCTCTGGAGTGTCAGTGACAACAAGTCTCCCCAAATTTCCAGTACTCTCCACCTCTTTCAATAACGATTGCAGATTGATTTGCGTTATTGTAGCAGCCGCTTACCATTGATTTCTCTTCCTTACTGGAATTTGGGTAGCAACATGTCTCCCCAAGGTTCCAGTCCTTTTTTCACTCATCCAGTGGAGGTCTGACCAGTGCTTTCTCTCCTCAGTCTTTCCATCCTCCTTGACCCTCCTCGTTTTGGTTTGGTGTCAGTTTCTGGTGACATGCAAAAAAAAATTCAGTCTTCGTGATTCCATCTGGTGCTCCTTTGTGTTTTACATCTGTAGTATCTTCTGTATGCCCAGTTTGTGTGTGTAGTTCCTGTGTATTAATCTCCGCATTAAAGGGTTTTCCTTAATATTTCAACAGTTTTTATTACCATTATCCATTGTATCTTATCAGCCATCCCTCTGATTCTGATCTTTCCCATTTTCTTTTCAAAGCTTTTCGGTATTGTTCCATTGACTTTTTTCATCTTCCATATTCCTTGGAGCTTTCTGGCCAGTTCAGTGTATTTGCTCCATTTCTCCGTTTTCTGGATCTTCACTCTGTGGTCTGCTGGGACAGCAAAATCTACAATCTGACAGGTCTTTTCCTTCTTGTTAACTAATTTGACATCCGGTCGACTTGCTTGAATGGGTTTATCCGTTTGTATATCCATGTCCCACAGGATTTTGTGACTTTAATTTTCAAGTACTCTGCCGGTTTGAGCATTTGTCTGAGCGCTCAAGATTCAGTTGTTTGCATAATTTCCAGTATTACTTTCCCTACTTGACCGTGTCTATTCTTATATTCTTTTTGGGCTAGTTTGCTGCATTCACTTATTATGTGGTTTATTGTTTCGTCTCTTTGTCCGCAGAGTCTACATTTGCTGTTTTCTTGCGTCTTGTTGATCCTTGCTTTTATATGGTTGGTTCTAATCGCGTTATCTTGTATTGCTTTTATTAGGGATTAAGTTTCTTTATTAAGGTTTCCTTTTTGTAGCTATGTCCAAAGGTTTTCGTTAGTGTCATCTTTTGTCATCCTTATGAATCGTCCGTGTTTTCTTTCTCAACTTATCCCTTGTTTCTCCTGCTTCTGTTTTGTTTGTTTTTTCAGTGTCTTTTGCTGCAGTAATTATTCTTTCCGTGTCCTGCATTATGTATTTTTCTAATTCGATTATTGAAGGGACTGAAAAATTTGTTCCCTCGACTGCACTATTAGTATTTTCCACATTGTAGGTAAACATGTAATAGGTAAATTTAATTGATGGGGATGGTTTCTTTCTTTGCGTCTTTTTGCACCAAAGTTGTTTTATCTCTGGTCATCCATTTTTGTGCTTCTTGAATACATCTTTTCAGGTTCTGACTCAGTCTTTCATTTAGTGTTATAAATTTTTTAACCAATAGGCATGTATTCTGCCATAGCCTGGTGCTCTCCAGTTTACTATTTTTCACAGTTATCTTGAGGCTTTCCTTGCTGATTTCATTCTCTGTCCCTTCTTCGATTTGCTGCATCTCCTCTTTCATGTTTCAACCATTCGGTATTTCTATTGTACTCCTGTCGCTCTCCCCATAGCTGGCTCTAGTAGAGTTTTGTTTCTGTCGGGTCCGGTTCAGTTCGGTTCCTCGTTCTTCCTCTGGTGACATTTTGATAAAACTAGCCTTCATTGCTTTCAAAAGTTCCTGTTTTGTTTGCACTGTTGAGTTTTGTGATTATATCGTCCTAACTTCCTATCTTTTGCTTTAATTCTTCCTGTCTTTTGTTAAGCCTCTCCCTACTATTCACATTTCTACTGTTCCATCCTCTTCTAGTTGTTTTTTTTTTTTTTTTTTTTTTTTGTTTATTGCTTTGACTTCTTCTTAAATCTGTTTTTCTGAGTTACCAGCCTCAATTCCCATCCAGGTTTTGTCGGTCCGTTTTCTTTCCCCGTCTTTCTTCTAATTTGAACTTCATGTTGTTGTTGTTCTTCTTCTTCTTCTTCTTCTTCTTCTTCTTCTTCTTATTATTATTATTATTATTATTATTATTATTATTATTCATTAAAAGTTCTCCAACAATTTATTACCTTTGGCGAAGCTTATGAATTGTGCAAGCTTCTCTTCCAATTTTGTTTTCTCATCTTTTTCCTTCTCGTTTCCCTGCTCTCAATATCATTCATAATTTTGGTGCATTTGATAGCGTTAATCAGCCTCTCAGTATTTTTATCATCTTTTTATTGCATTGTCCATAAAGTCTTCATATCACTTCCTTCCGTTTTACAATAGTCAATCAGTATCCTCGTTCTGATGTAGTGTATTGTGTTTGTTCATTAGTTTCCTAGTTCTTTTATTTATGAACCTGAGTTTTTCCTTTTGTCCAGCTTATGAAGGGTTCAGAGTATATTAATAAGTATATGGTCCAAGTATTTATTTCGTTTTGGGACGTCCTGCAAAAGGGATATATATATTATCTTAAAGTAGCTGAATGGATTTGAATGAATGTATTTGAGTAATAATCTTGTAAGTCGCCTTACTGAACGATATAACTAGTATATCCTTAACATGAGGCTTATGGTGTATCTTTCAACATCTGTCCTAGACAACTCCACCACAGTCGGTATTTATGACTTAAATAGCCAATCATAATATTGTATGGAAGAACCCGGATGTACTTATAATCGTTACATAATTTTATTAGATTTCTACGACATCATCATCATCATCATCATCATCATCATCATCATCATCATCATCATCATCATCATCATCATCATCATCATCAAATGGTGTCTAGCCTAGTACAGGCATTGACGATTGTGGCTCTTCATCTATCTCTCTCGCTCTTAACATTCATGAATTCATTGTTGCTCGCCATTTTTTATGTTCCCAGGTGTTAAGATTGTCAATGTATGTTTCTCACTGTCATCCTCTGCTTCTTCTACCCACAATCTTTCCCGTCAAACTAATCTGTTCTATACTGCTTTTTCTGTAGACATGACCCATGACCCTCGTTTGTATTTTTTGTACCGTTCTCATTAGAGCCCTTTCTGTGTTTGTCATTTCTAATACCTCTTGGTTTGTTTTCGTTTCTGTCCAGGATATCTTCAAAATTATCCTCGGGAATCAAGTTTCAGTTGCCTCTAGTCTCTTCCTCGTGTTGTTGGTGATTGTCCAGCACTCACAACCGTATAAAAGAACAGACCACATATACTTTTGGAGTATTCTGAATTTGGTGTCTATTTGAATGTTTCGGCTGGTCATGACTGATGACAATTTCTTGAAGGCAACTTTGCGACTCTGTATTTCTGTAGCGCAGATGTGATCCAGTAGCTCTGATATTTGAACTTATTAACTCATCTGGTACACCGCAACTTTGTAGCGTTCATGTTGAAGCTTCGGTGTTCTTGGATACTGTCATGTTTACCGTTTTTTAAAATGTTTAAAGCAAGTGTTTTTCTTTCACTTGTTTCCACCACAGTATCCAGCATGTGTTGGAGGGTCTTTTTGTGTTCATACTTTAAAGAATCTGTCTTCTTCTACTCGGATATTTATGTCTAATCGTCTCTCATCTCTGTTGCTTTCATGACCTCATCGCTTCCATATGTGTCAGTTTTATGTCTTTTGTTTTTCACGTTTCCCTTTCTTCATTTCAAGTTGTGCACCATTTCCCATTCCAAATTCCATTTCTATGGTCTGGCTTATGGTTATGCTTATTACTAATTACAGCTCCTTTTTTTTGCTTTTGCTTTTGCATATAGTGTAAGAACATTATTATTATTGACTCACTTGGAGTCTTCACACGAGTCATCACCAGTAATCGTTCACTGGCAAATAAGATTCCTTATTTATATATGACTAGCGTGGGTGCCCGGTGTTGCCCGGTTGTTTGGAGTTGGGTGTTGAGCAAAAAAAAAAAATGTGGTAGTAGGCAGGCTCGAACCTGTACCACGTCTTTGCCGTTGCGTCTATCGCCAAACCGGAAGTGACATAGGTTTAAATCAAAGCTAGTCAATCGAAAAGAGGGGATGACTTTCGAAACTATCAGCGAAAAAAGCGACCCCTCCCTGTAGAAAAGTGTCCAGTTGAGAGTAAAGAAATTAATGTTTTGGGCCAAATTTTCGATATTTGTCGTCCAAAGGGTCGAGCTTCAAAGGGATACCGATATTGTGAAAATCCGTCGCCTGTGTCGAAAGTTTTAGGCAGATATACAAACATACATACATGCATACATACATTTAAACAGACAGGTGAGATTTATATTTTAGATTATTATCATAAATGTTTTAAGAATTCAGACATGATATCTTAATTAAAACTATGAATAATAAAAATAATGTTTTTACTCCCATGCTGCATTTAATACCTAGTTACTTATCTATCCTTAACCTTTTTCTATCCATTTATCTTTTTAAATACAGAAGTGTGGGAGGGGCAGTTTTCCAGCTAGATTATGTACTAACTAAATGGAAGTAACTCGGGTTTTTAATTCAAAGGAGTTATTTCCCATCTACCCACTCATTCCTCCATAAATCGAGTTGTGTGTGTGTGTGTGTGTGTGTGTGTGTGTGTGTGTGTGTGTGTGTGTGTGTGTGTGTGTGTGTGTGTGTGTGTGTGTGGTGGAAATAGTGCACAAGAAAAATTAGGTGACTTAGTAGCAGTAATATAAGAACAGGAGGGTAAAAAGATGATGTAAATGATGGGTCAAAATATAAACACTGCTTTGTCTAACCAGTCACCATGGCAACAAGTGTTTTGATTGATTACCTTAAATATACTTTTATTAAAAGTAGCGTTCAAGACAGTTAAACATTGTGTTTTTGTCATCTCAGACGCTTAGCCATAAAATCTTTTTAATTTCCCTTAAATTAAAAGCAAAAATAAAAAATAATAATTTTGTAATGTCTTTTTAAATATTTATCTATGAATACGGTGGTTTAGTCGTTAAAAAGTTTTGAACAGTCTTTAGACAAATAGATACTGGAGAAGTGAATGGGACAATTTTAACGTTTTAAACTGTAATGTTGTCTGCAGACTAGCACACGTTGTGTCCAGTTTCAATAGCAAAGGTGACCAAGACAAAGAATAGGAAATAACTCCAACTTTCTTGTTCTTTGTAGCAACAACATTTATTTCCCCATTCTCTCTTTACCATAGTGATATCTCTCACATAATCGTCTTCTCGAGCACCCTTCACACTTTGCACGTGATCGCAAATGCTATCCACGTATCTCCTGTGAGTCCTCTCCTCTCCACCGGTGATGTCAGTTCACATTCATTTGCATCCGCACATATGCACATCCATGCATCTATGCATCTATGCTATGTTACAAAACGACATGTTGGAATGGCTGTGGGGACACTTTAAAAATTGTCTCATCAGTAGGCAGTGTAATCATAAACGGGCTTCACAATCACTTAAGCATAAATCTCTTCAAATTTTTATCAGGGAAGGGAGCAATCTGAAAGATAATTTCTGTCCAAACAATCGTCAGATTATTACTGAACTGAAGAGAGTCATGAGTGGTCAGATTAAGTCGGTGCCAAGGGAGGGATGAGTCATCGATAGGGCTATGACAACAGAATATTCTTTCCATTGTTTTGACTCTCAAGTATATATCTGAAACAGTAAGACACAGTCAATCAACCGAGCACCATATCAGTCTATATAAAAACATAAAAGATATTAACGGATATATACGGGAGAGTCAAAACAATGAAAAGAATATGCTGTTGTCACAGCCCTAGTCATAAATTTTGATGATTTTGCAGGTTGTATCCAGACGTGCACTTTTATCATTGAATGCCAATAAAATAAAAACTGTTGGACATTCATGAATAAAACTTGGTGGGCAAGTCAGGCAACAACGGACGTTTATTTGTATCAAATATGGCTGGATTACAGATAGAATTGTACAATGATAACATCGCTGGGATGACCTTATACATTCATAATCGGTTAAGGGAACACATTGATTAATGTGAAATGTACCAATGCATCATCATCATCATCATCATCATCATCATCATCATCATCATCATCATCATCATCAGCATCAGCATCATCATCATCGGTTTAACGTCCGTTTTATATGCTGGCATATGTGGGACGACTTTTAGAAATTGACTTGCAAACTAACCTATCTCTGGCCGGGTCTTTATTTATCCCTCTTCCTCTCACATCCATTCTTATAACCTCTTCCCATCTTTTAACTGGCACTCCTCAGTGAACTGAACCTGCTACCTCAAACTGTTCTGTATTTACTAACTCAAGAAGTCTCATCCATTTTTTTTCAACATGTCCTTAACATCGAAGTCTCTTCTTCTGTATAAATCTCTCTATACTGTACAGATTTAATCTTCCTCAGTGGCCATCAGATCTAAGCCTTTCCATAAGACCTACATTACACATCCATCGCATCATTCTCATATCATTTTCCACCATGCAACGCATATCCTCAACTTTGCTTCCATACATTATCACACTGAATGAACAACTGGTATATTCTAATATCCGGAATTTACACACATTGCATTTCAAGTAAATAGAATAACAGAAGTATGAAGCAGGAATTTTGGTGCATGAAAAATGGTATATGCCATAAATAGATTTGCATAAGCATTTATTTCAAAATTAAATGGTAAATTTGAATAATAGAAAAACGGATATTATTTTCCTAGCAAGTTAATATAATACAAGTAAGGGTTCACGTATTTAGCCAAAGATTTAATTCCCAGGAGTAATTCTACAATGTACATTTGCCCGGGGCCATTCGCCACTTCTTATTTCGTCCCCTTTGGACAACCTATTTAAAAGCTTCGCGCTATGAGAAACAGGTAAGCGGGAGAGATTATTTGGGAAAGAGCCGAAGGGGAAAAGATGTTTAATGGTAATATAATATAACGATAGCAACTGTCGCTCCCTTCATGGAAAACTGCAACTACTTTTCTATTTGTGTATTTTTTAAACACATCCATAGTTCTCTGTCCGATTGGACCGTTGGTCTGCCAGGCTTCAGTTTTAAATTACATTCTCATCATTAAACGCGTAGATTGAATAGATACATCTTTCTTTAGACTAGCAAGGACAACCAGCGTTGCCGGGACAAAATTATAACATATTTCTAGTAAAACTTTCTATCTTTTTACCTCTGTCTGTTTTTTTCTCTTTCATCCTCTCGTTTTTCTCTTCTTCTTTCCAAGCTGCTTAGTCCATTCCTCTCTAGCTGCACACACACACACACACACACACACACACACACACACACACACACACACACACACACACACACAACTATACCTCATTTAATAGTTACCACATGGAATTAGTCTCCACTAATCAATTCAAATTAGTAAATAATAACACCAATAAAACATCCCCACCCCCTACAACGAAACCTGGCCCAGTTGATGCTCAGAGAATAAATAATTGTTTCTAAATTTTAGATAATGTTCATCCAGGCCAACACTGATCAAGACTATATCAACTTTCTGGATCTTTGTTATTTGTAGTTTCTGGCTGTTAGCTGGACATCCAAACACATACACACCGGCTTTTAGCCATCAGCCCCAAAATCAACAGAGATTAGACCATTCCTGTAATGTTGTGGTCCTTGTTTGCGGTTTAATGCTGATTCTGTGCAGTTCTAGAAGGTCTGTCTTACTAGGCTTTGCCTTCTCTCTTTGATAACGGGTTAATTCATTGCTAATAGCCTGAGGCGCCCTGCCAGTAATGCCGACGGGGCTGCACAAGCATCTTTTGCGAGGTCAAAGAGCTCTTCCTCTGGAGCTCTGACTTTTTCAATCCCACTTTCTGTCCCTAGTGTCACAGTTTTGGAGTGGGAGAAAACTAAATAACCAAGCAACTGCCTTTTATATAACAGACGTGTTTTAAAACACATCTACGGCATCTACAGCAAATGCAACATAATCACATTGACACACCAGTTCTTGTCAGATTACCAAAGTTAAGCAACGCTGAGCTTGGTTAGTAGCAGATGGGTGATCATTTGGGAATTCTAGCACTGTATGTGCTTCCCGCTTATATCGGCATTTGTTTCCAGTTGTCCTGAATATACGCTCCACTTGCCACTGGTATTTAACAATGTCAACTTAGGAGAGGTGTGGTTGGAGATTGTGCACCTCCTATCGCAAAAATTTCACGTGCAGGCACCCCTACGTGGATATTCATAGTCTGTTAAAGACTGAAGGAGCCTTACCTTACTTGAAGTGTAGCTGCAAGAGATGTTGTTATTAGTCTGTCATGTTTAAGTCTCGCATATGAACTTTCCTCAGTCTGTAACATTGTCAGTTTGAAATATAATTTTCATTGTTAAATGTGGTGATTGAATGCATGTATCTTAAAGGGGAAGTAACTCCGGAAATAACTAATTGTTTCACTAGAGCAGTCACACAAACGTTCCTTCCTTTGGTTGAACCATAAAGAAGAACTTTGTTTCTTCTTGTGTTATATTGCCAAACATGTTTTACTATCTAAGCAAAGAATTTCTAATTTTTCTGAAGCGTATATGCATTGAAAAAAGACGGTATTAACATAATAATAACCGTTCGTTTTTGTAAAACGAAACTGATCGGTAAAAAATGTACCAAAATCTTAACATGCTGGAGGACCTGTTTTGCATGAAAAAGTAATTATACTGTTATTCTTTTATATGTGCTCTGTTATTATAGTTAACATACATTGAGCTTTTGAACAAACAGGATTGCTATACACACAGACTGAAATATAATTGAGAAAACATATTTTACCAAAGCAACATATATATCTGCACACACACACACACACACACACACACACACACACACACACACACACACACATATATATATATATATATTACGAGGTAGTCACCACTAATCAAGGCCCTGAAGCCACTCAGGGATAAGGATTATTGCGTGTATAGTAATCAATGGGATAGTATCATAGTAATCATTAGTATTGGAGATTTGATAAAGTGTCTTACTTAAGGGGGTGGTTTATCAGGAATTTGTTTATGTTGGACTTGAAGACATCCAGGTTGTAGTCAGGTGGGAAACAGGCAAACGGAACAGAGTTCCACAGGCGTGCACTTCTAAGAAAGAAGCTTTGTTCATGGAATACGTTTTGGTTTTGGCACAGATAAAGAGTGGGGAAAATTTTCAACAGTTGTTTCAGCTAGATGGGTGTTTATTGTGAAAGATTGGCGAGGGGGGGACCAAAGATTGGAGCTCAGACGAGCACTTGCCTTGGAAGTAACGATAAAACAAAGACAGGTTCGCAATGTCTCTTCTGTGGGAAAGTGGTTGCAGGGAAGAGAAAAGAGCATCCCCCACTAAGCCACAAAGTCTATTTTGTACTCTGTCAAGGCAGGATAGGCTGTTTTTAGCAGCTCCTGTGCAGATGTGGCAGCAGTACTCCATCCTTGGATGTACTTGGCTTTTATATAGATAGAGATTGCATCAGCAGTGAGATATCTTCTAAAGCGGTAGAAGAGCCTACCATTTTTCCAGCGACCTTGGCAACTGACTTGATGTACGTGTTCCATTTCAGGTCAGGAGTAAAGGTTAAGCCCAAAAGCTTATCACAACATGGAGCTTACCCATCCATTTCAATTGATGCGAGATGGGGATCAGAGAGTTGATGATGTAAAGATAGGAGTTTGGTTTTAGCTGCATTAAAAGTAATCAGCCACCTCTTCCCCTACTGTACCACGCGCACTAGACCAGAGGAGAGAGAATTAGAGAGAACTTTGTCATTTACGGCCTTTGATGTGTTGCCATAGATGGTCATGTCATCAGCATAAATTTCAATGAATGATTTAAGTATGTGTTTTGGGAGGCCATTGATGTAGATCAGGAAGAGAGTTGGGCCCAGAATGGACCCCTGAGGGACCCCAGCATTAATACTGTGGTCCTCTGATTTCTGCCCATTAACCACTACTCTTATGAGCCTATCAGAGAGAAATGATTTAATGATCGAGAAAACATTTCCAGTTATACAATAGCTGGAGATCTTGTGAAGTAGGCCCTTATGCCATACCTTGTCGAAGGCCTTTGATATGTCAAGAACAATTGCCCTACAAAGGAAGCCTTTGTCGAGAGATTCACTAATCCTATGAGATATAACCGTTAGCACATCTGCTGTAGACTTGGCAGAACAGAAACCGTATTGCATGTCACTAAGAAGGTTATTTCTGCTGAGGTGGCTGGCTACTTCTCTATTTAATATGGATTCCAGCAACTTACTCATGACACACAGGAGACTTATTGGTCTGTACTGAGAGGGAGATGACTTATCACCTGAATTCTTAAATACAGGGCATACTAATGAGGTTTTCCAGGGTGTTGGGAAGCACTTCTCCTTAAGGCAACGCTTAAACAGTTTTGTAAGTATGGGGGCAAGTTCTGGTTGAAACTTTTTCAGCACTATAATCGGAATGCCGTCAGGGCCAGTTGCTTTACTGGAATCAAGGTTCTTGATTAACTTGGCGACCTCATGCAAAGATATTTGTATGTTGCATAGCATATTGTTTGCAATAGGATGAATACGGGGAGTTGATGGCCTTCATCGCATAGAGTAGAATTAGCTGCAAAGTTCTTGGCCAATTGTTTGGCCTTGTCTGATGCTGACGAGATGATCTCAGATCCATTGATGATAGTTGGGATAGAACACACGCTTCTGTTCAGGATTCTGTTTGCTATTTGCCAAAACTGGTGGGAACCAAGCCGTTGCTCAGCTACTTTGGATTTAACGGACTGAGTTCTCTTGCATTTTTTATTACTCTTTTACAGTGGTTACTGGCAGTCCTGAAAGCAGCTTTAGTCTCAGTACATCTATTACGTTGGTAGCAATGGAAAAAGTGATTTCTGTGTGCGATGGCAGCAGCACATTCTGTGGAGAACCATGGCTGGCTGTTAGGTTTTTGTTGGAATTTTTTGGATGGTATGAAGAGGTTTATGCCTACAATTAACCATTCGGTCAGGTCTGATACTATAGAGAACACATCCTTTTTAAACATGGAATGCAGAGGTAGATCGGATATAAATGTACGGAAGCTATCCCATCAGCCATAGAGTATCGATATACAGTATGGTGGGAGAGGTATGCCTGAAGACTTAACACATTTCATTTTTATCTTAACTGATACAACTGAGTGGTCGGAAGATCCCAGAGGAGACGGAACGGAACATGAACATAGCTTAGGGGAAGTTGTGAGAAAAAGATCTAGAAAGCTAGTATACCGACTAGAAGTATTGGGCACACAGGTGGGTTCATGAACAATCTGGGCGAGGTCATAGGCAATGGCGAAATCATGACAGAACCTCCCCTCATCATCTGTCTGGTTCGAGTGGGTCAACCATTCCACACTGTGGACATTGAAGTCACCACAAATGTGGATGTTGGCCAAAGGATGAGCAGACAGGATGTGGTCAATTTTCTCAGATATACTCTTAAAGAAAGTAACTCCGCTGTTGTGGTGGCGATAGAGGGCAAATATAAATGCAGTGGTATAAACAAGTGCAACCCGGAAGCACATATAAGGTAAATTAGAGTCTTCACTGGAGATATCCCTACCACACAGAAAGCCATCTTTAATGTAGGCACATATATAATGTCCATGGCTATCTTGGGGGTCAGATTTAGATGTTAAGTTAGAGTATCTTTTAATGATTATACACACACACACACACACACACACACATATATATATATATATATATATATATATATATATATATATATATATATATATATATATATATATATATAATTACTATTTACTATAATATATATAATTTTTCAGATTCTGAGACTAATTCCAATACCAAAAAGAAGACCGATTTTTCCGATTTCAATTCTGATTAATCGTCCCAACACTAATTAATATATATATATATATATATATATATATATATATATATATATATATATATAATATGAATCTGAATGTGTGTGTGTGTGTGTGTGTGTGTGTGTGTGTGTGTGTGTGTGTGTGTGTGTGTCTGGTCACGAATAGGCTCCTATATGGTTTACTATCTTAAAAAACTGATTAGATATAATGATAGAAGATGTATCGAGACACAGGAATAGGTAAGTTTAATCTGGCAGAATTGTGGTTCGTTAAAATTGTGGGGTCTGCATATGCGCCTGGTCCACAAAGTATGGAAATAAAGATTTTAAAATTAAAAAAAAAAACGTTTACAAGTGATTTTGATATTGATGTACATAAGAATATTTTGATAAGTATGTTTTAACTTAAATAGGGATGGCATAATAAAATTGTGGGGTCTGCGTTCGCGCCTGGCCTCCATAGAATGGAATTACGTGCAAACTTTAATAAAGACTTTTCATATCTATCTGCGTAAGTATACTTTGATAATTATGTTTCAGTTTGAAGAAATATGGTATAATAAAATTATGGTGGGTTCGTTCATGCCTAACCTCCATAGAATGGAAATATGTCACAAAGTTTAACAAAGTTTTTTAATATAAATCCACAAAATATTGTGATAAGTGTTTCAGTGTGAACAGGTATGGTATAATAAATTATGGAGTTTATCTATTTTATTTTTACTTTCATCATATTTTACTTTGGTTTTGACACCTCCAAATTCGAAGCTATCTCTTTACAACCCTTCCTTTTCATAACCTGTCATACTTTCATAAATCAGAGTCCATTTCCTGTAGGCTGTTTTTGAACCCAGTCAACGACGGGTACTTTTGTTAGTACACACACACACACACATACACACACACACACACACACACACACACACACACATATATATATATATATATATATATATATATATATATATATATATATACTAGCAGGCTGCCCAGCATTACCCAGTCATAAAATAAACTTAAATATATTTTAATTTCTGAAGATTTTGCATTTATTTATTATTATTATTATGTACCCACTATATATAATCGAGAATCAAAACTAAAATATATAGCTCTCTAGTGTTATTCACTACCATCTGAGCTGAAGACACATGCATATCAAAACTTGACAAATTAACATAGTTCAATGTATAAATATATATATGTGCATGTGTAGAGCATACACATTATGTCAAACTACGACTTTGGTGCCATCAGCTAGAATCGAAACCAAAACATTTACTATGACAGCAGTAATCACTACCATCTGAGCTAATGACAAACGTATATCAAAACTTTACAAATTTATGCCATTAAGCATATAGATGTATATTTTTTAACGCGTAGAACATTGCGTGAAACATGCCTGCCATGTTTCAATTTTTCAATTTTGTAACAGAGTGCGTATTGGTGTGTGTGAGAAAATCAACAGAAGCAGCCAAAGGATAGCTGGCTAGCAAAAATATTCGCAGCAGTAGCTGTCAAAGCATTTATGCAAATTAGCAAGTGTGTGCGAGCTTGCGTGACAGAAAAGACGAGAAAATTAATCCACATGGTCAAAGAGAGAAGCAAAGTGCCTGCTGGGCAAGATAGATGTGTGAAAGTCGTGGGAGAGAAAGCACTCGTTAGTGCCGGTCTGGGGTGGTGACGACACAGACTTTTAAAAAAGTACATGTGCGTGCAAAAAGACTTTAGAAATATAATGAAATTCGTTGTTTTGGAAGAACCATGAGTAAATTCATTTCGTTTGCATTTGATAAAAAATGCTAAGTCGGAATTTTACTTCTTTTCTTTTTTATTTATTTTTTTGTTCCTTTGCAGTGGTGCTGGACAGCGTGTGGGTCCGAGAAGTTTGAACTTTAACGACATAGTTAAAAAGTAACACCCACATAACACATTTAGCAGCTATTTTTACAGTTAAAAAACCAAATCGATTTTATCTCACAGGTCTGAGTACGCCATATATCAAATTTCAAGTTAGTAGACTCACAATTGACAAAGTAGTTTGGTAGTTTGGTATATATATATATATATATATATATATATATATATATATATATATATATATATATATATATACACTAGTAGGTCCCCCGGCGTTGCCCAGCATAAAATACACTTAAATATAATATTCATGCAGATTTCGTATTTATTTTTATAGAGCGAATACTCTATTGATTATTATAGTGTACCTAATATATAGTAGTAATTTGAAAAGTAAACAAAAAAAAAATTATGACTTCGGTACCATCAGCTAGCATCAGAATCAAAACATTTAGGTATCTAATGTTATTTTCTACCATCTGAGCTAAGGATACTCACATATCAAAACTTTCCAAATTAACACACCTAAACCTATAAATGTATAAGTGCACATGCGTATAGGATATTAATTCGATTTAGAGCTGCTAAGATTCTTATTTTTCAATTTTGACTCCTTAGCAGCTATTTTTATTGACGAAAAACCAAATCGAATTCGTTCCACAAGTCTTAATATTCAACATATCAAGTTTCAAGTCTATAGACCAAATATTGACAGAGTAGCTTTGTAGAGACCGCTCCGTACACACATAAATATGTTCCTTTTTATAATACATATAATATGATTGCTGCATCTTTCCAAATGATCGCCCACATAATGAGTTCTCCCCATCTGGTCGTCCATGCCATCTCAGATGACTCTGCACTCCCGCTGCAGATTTGCACATCTTAAAACAGATGTGACATACAAATTGAGCAATTTCCACTGAGTTGAATTACTTTAGAGGCTGAAGGGTATTCCTATGAACAATCATTTCTACTCAAACAAGCAGTAGATTTGCAAACTTTGTTGTATATTAAAGAGATCGTTTGGTTTGCCCTAATAGGTACAAAGTTGATCTGAACAGGAATTTTGTGTGACTTAAGGTGGTTGACCTAACCAGCTTTTGACAGAAGCATTCGTTCACAATTGTAGCATTTCTAGCTCTGTGTGTCATGGTTAAGACCACCTTTGCGAAGCTCTCACTTCGGATGGCTGTGGGCCTGCTTTTTTTTCTCTAGAGCATCACAACTTTCACGCACAAGCTTTCGCCACTCCAGCCTTCCCACATGTCGATGTTATTTTGCAGAACTTTCAAATTGTTCTTTGTACAGTGCCTGAACTTCTTCCTAGGCTTATGTTGAGGGCGCTTGCCATTTTACAGCTCCCCATAAAAAATTTCAGCCTACAATCTTTCATTCGAGCCATGTGACCCACCCGACGTATGTGAGATCTCTCAACACTAGAACAACATGCTCTCACAAGGACCTCAGTATCCGGTACTAGTGCTTGCCACTTGATGTTTAAGATATGTCTCAAATATCTTTGGTGAAATCATTCAAGCCATTTAACGTGCCTTTGATACAATGTCCATGTCTCCAATAAATACAACAGTGTGGTTAGCACACAGGTCTTGTAAACGCAGATCCTTGTTCTGTCTGTGATGCCACTGTAAGACCACACTCTATTCTCTTACTTTCCAAAAGCCTTTTGAATTCATCTGTGGATTTCAGTATCAAAAGAGCCATACTTTGACAGAGAACTACCAAGGTAGACAAATAAATCAATTACTCCTAGCCTAGCACCACAAGGTAGACAAATAAATCAATTACTCCTAGCCTAGCACCACAGAGCACGATGTTCGGCTCTGCATATTATTTGCCCAATGCAGGAGTGAACATCACCTTTGTTTTAAACAGACTGATCTTCAGACTAAAGGTAGTGCTTTCTCCTCTTCTTCCTCCTCCTTCCTACTCCTCCTGTCTTTGAAGCATGCAGCTATACGATGGCTCCCAAAACTTCACACCGTCCTTGCATAATCAGTGAACTCTGCAAGATCATTCAAGCTGCACTGGTTGGACAGTAGATGGCAGACAAGTCAGCGTTGCAATGCACGGCCCTTCCCTCAGCATTCATACATGATTGGGTCGGTTTTGTAGCTCCATTGACCATAGCAGCTTTTGATCACACCCATTCGTTTTTTCAAGGGGCTGAATGTCCTTCACTGGACCCATGGTGCTTCTGAGAAAGAAAAGAAACTGCAGTTTGGTCTCTTCCCAAGATATTGTTAGAGGCTGGACGTGACTGAAGTAGCTTCTCCTTGACTTCTGTCGTTGGTCCAGAGGAGAAGATCACTTTGTTCTATCATCTCAGCTTGTAAATTCCGATCTCAAATCTGTAATTATTGATTGAGATAAGTTTTTTTTTTCTTTTTGTGGTTTCAGCATCTCATTTTAGCATCTATAGATGATGACTACTTTACGTCTATCAAACTCACGAACACATTCGCTTGCAACTTTTCCCTTCCTGGGAAGATTGTCCCGAGAGAGGGATAATCTTATGGATCTCTTTTGCATCTAGCACCTAAAATGTCAGGTGTTAAGAATATAACTTTTCACGATTCACTGTTCCATGCAACTGCAGTAAAAATATAACAAAAAGCTGCACACACATACATACACATATGCACGTGTGTGTGTGTGTATGTGTGTGTGTATATGTGTGTGTATGTGTGTGTATATGTGTGTATGTGTGTATGTGTGTGTATGTGTGTATGTGTGTGTGTGTGTGTGTGTGTGTGTGTGTGTGTGTGTGTGTGTGTGTGTGTGTGTTAAACCAGGTAAATTTTACATCTACAGGGTAAAACTCCAGAAAATCCTTACTGTGTTTATATAAGAGTGCTCAATACCAGAGCTGTTTAACAAGTATAAAGGTTTTTATTCATACAATATATTTGGCTAGATATTTGCAAAACAAATTTCAGCCATAGTTATAAAATAGACACTTCTTAAAGGCCAGCGTATTTTCTTTGCAGCTACAGTAAAGTGTGACTTTATCTCATCTCATCAAAGTTGTAAAAAAGAAATCTTTAAGAAATCTGGCTGCCCTATAACTGTGACCGAAACATGTTTTGAAGACGTGTAGTCAAATTATGTTTGCATAAGAAAAATTTCATATATCTGTGCGCGTG
>NC_136502.1:23146174-23186174 GCF_053919585.1 Euprymna scolopes
CTCAATTGTGGGACTGTTTTCTTACCAGTAGTTTTTGGGTCATTATTCACTTATCGAATGACTAGTCGTACAGTTCTGGGAGAAAGTTTCTTTTCTCGGCCCGTCAAGTTTTGAATCGTATCGAAAACACCATACTTCTTGATAATGTTTCTCACTGTTGACACAGGAACTTCAAAACACTCCATGATTTTGATAGAAAATTTTGATAGAAATTTCTCAAATTTAAAGTCTCAAGAAAAAAATTCAATTTGAGGGAATCTTGTTTCATGATTATGCATCTAATAATATATTTGAAGATGTCAAATGGAAGGTCGTACCTATATTATGCTTGCTAAAAGTTCTTTGAAATAGTCCAAAGAAACTGAAATTTATGGAATATTGTTATAAAAACTTTTTATATCTCGATAGCTACTTATTTCTGCAAAATTCCAATGCGATTTCAGTATTCAGCATAGTAGAAAACCTATAGAGGTCGTCATTTAAAAGAAAATTGTGGAGGTGGACCTAATCTAAAAAAACAAAACAATATTAATGAAATTAATAATTAAACGCAGTGGATAAGTGAAGAAAGAAAAAAAATGAAAATTGTTTATATGTTCATGGATGTTTCGTCTTTACTCCAAGACTTTCTCATGAAGACCGGACTTAGGTTTTTCTGAAATCAGTCATCTTAAGAAAGTCTTTGAAGAAAGATGAAACATCGATGAACACAAACAATTTTCGCCTTTTGTTGTTCTTCTTTTTTTTTCATGTATATGGGTTTGGGTTTGTCTATGTGTGAATTATTTGGGTAACACACGTCTTTGTATAGTACTACAGTATATACACGTGCTTTATAATAGATATGCGTATGCGATGACAAAAACAGGAGAAATAAAGTAAAAACTGATTAAATTAAAAGACAAGAAAAAGACAAATACAAGAGAACATGTAAACACGTGTATTTTAATAAGAAATAAGCCGATTAAAGAGAAAAAGGAAGTTAATAAAAAGTAAATAAATAATAAGAAATTAAACTACGCTACTTGTGGCATTCCTTGCGGTGCCAAGGTTTTCAAAATGAAATAGCGGTCTGTGAAGTATTACTTCAGCTTCTAAGAGAGAGAGAGAGAGAGAGAGAGAGAGAGAGAGAGAGAGAGAGAGAGAGAGAGAGAGAGAGAGAGAGAGAGTAATTCCGGTAAGTTTTGAAATATTTTCCCGTTTTTCCATCTCTGGCACCGAGCACGTGCAGGATAAAAAGGAGGGGGGGGGGAGAAAGATGAAAGCGGGTAGGGGGGGGGGAGAGAATAGCCAAAACGTGTAATATTAAAGTTAATATTAAAGTTAATATTAAAGTTAATATTAAAGACCGTTATATCAGTATTTCAGTCTTTAGGAAATAGTTTTTCTCCAACGAAAATTAAAGAACGACATTCCTTTATGTTTTTTGCGTATATGGGATTATGTTATATGTTTATATCAATTTAGCTACACAGAGGCTACCGCGTTTCATTCCCGCCTTGTAGCGAATCGTCAGGCTACAAAGCATGAAATAAATTCACACACGCACGCATACACACATATACATATATATTATTTCTCTTATAAAGTAAAATAATATTTTATGTATCGATTTTTAGGATTTACTTCAGCAGTTCTCAATATGTGAGCAAAGCTAGACAGTAAGTTATGAAAATATATGGCAATTAAGTAATTTAAGTACACATGAGCTTCCGCGTTTCGTTCCCGTAAGGAATCTAAAGGTTAAAAGACATTTTAGTCTGACGATTCCTTACGAGAATAAAACGCGAGAGACTGTGTAGCTTGATATATATTTTCATAACTTACTATATATATGTGTTTGTTTGTTTGTTTGTGCGTGCGTGTGTGCGTGTGTGAGTGTGTGCGTGCACGCACGTCGTGAGATTGCGTGTGTGTTACAATGTTACACACCGGCAAATCCAAATATCTCCCATTTGCATGAAATTTGAACCATAGTCATTAGAGACCGATTAGGAAAGAATACTAAATTTTCAAAACCACTTGCGTATTTTAAAGAAAAAGTTCCTATTTACAATGCCTTCTCAGGGAACAGAGTTAGACAGCATGGTCGTTTTTTAACATGGAGAAAAGGAACAAAAATTAAAAATTGTCTCAGTCGTGAAGGATTTCTCCTCCACTGACAGAGAACAAGAGATTGAAGTGCAGCATCTGAAGAACAGGTACTACACTTTGATCTTAAGGCGCCAAAAAAAAAAAAAATGAAAAACACAATCATCCCCTTGGAAAATTGTCGTCTGCTATGATTTTCTTTCTTACAATCTTTCCAGGCAAAAGTCAGTTTATATGCATGTTTGTTTTGGGGAAACTCCGAAATTGATTAACCGATCATTATGATTTTTTTCGGATAGCTTTTAGTCGTTATAGTGGGAATGTTGGCTATTTTTAGTATATATATATATATATATATATATATATATATATATATATATATATATATATATATATATATATAGTTGTATTAGTTTGCTCTGTATAAAGTGGAGATTGATCGGACTGGTTGGCTGTATAGTGTAGTTAGACGGGCAAGTTTTCAGTCGAAGTTTTGAGGGCGGGAGAGTGGTGTGTGTGTAGAGATGAATCGAAAAAGTGGTTAAACCAAAACGACGGAATAAATAATGGTAAAAGTTGCGGAGAATGCTCTGTTTTACGGTTGTTGTAAAAATGGAACGGAAATTTAATTTTCGTTCCGTTTTAAATTCGGTACATTTTTACATTACGTCCAACTCATCGTTCACATTCGACATGCCAACTTTTATAGGTTTTTAGGTATGCTGACAAGGTTGGGGGTGTCTATTCCGAAAGCCGTTCTTAACATGAAGAGGTTGGGGTGTTTATTCATTGTAAACATACCCGAAAACCTTTAAAAGTCGACATTTCAAATGTGAACGGCAAGTTGGACTTATGTAAAAAAAAAAAGAAAAATACCAAACAGGTATACCAAATTGACTTTTTTTCGTTTAAAAATTAAATTATTATGTTTTTTTTAATAAAATTTTATTTAAAACAAAACTCTCGTTTATATATATATATATATATATATATATATATATATATATATATATATATATATATATATATATATATATAAAGTACGATTGTTGAATGTTATTCTTTCGATTACTTTCGTTTTTTGGGGGACACACACACAAAAAAATTAAAACGGAAGGAAATTTAAATTCCCGTTTCATTTTTTACTACAACCGTAAAACAGAGTATTCTCCACAAGTTTTACCTAAATAATAAATATTTTCGTCTTCGTTATCAAAAATATTCCACACGAATAAATGTCGTTATTTTAATATTAAAAAAAATTCAATGAGATAGGTATGAAAGTTACGAGGGGGGGGGGAGGCGTGTAAAAAGCGTGAAAAAAGATGAATGACAAAAGGGAGGATTTCAAGTTATTTTCAAACCAACAAAGTGATGTTGAAGAGAGGGTAACAATCGAAGCAAAAAAGAAAGAAGAAAACAAAATTAAAAGAAAAAGGGGGGGGAGTACAATGTTATGCGCCTATCAATAAATTTTGTTGGAAGTTTGTTGTATGGTTACGAAAATACAATCATATTTCTATGGTATACCTCATCAGGTGACTCATTTGTACTGGAACACTACTCGCACCTGAGAGTATCCTGTACCTCTACAAGACCACCACTCGCCAATGCATGGAGTATTGTTGCCACATCTGGGCTGCTGCATCTACCGCTAGTTTCTCCCTCTTGGATAGTGTCCAAGAAAGGGTCTCCAATTTAATAGGTTCTACTTTTTGTCAACTAACCTCCAACCCCTGTCCCATCGCTGCAATGTTGCATCTCTGTGTTTGTTTTACAAGTATTTTAATGGAATGGGCTCTGATGAACTCATTGCACTTGTGTCCCCTCGACGAACATATCCCGAACAAACAAGCTTAGCAACAAAATCATACCCCTTCACTGTTGAGGTTTTTAAATGCCAGAAAGCTTTCTGCTTTAATAACTTCTTCCCTTAATCAGATAGACTTTGGAATTTCCTTCCTACTATTTGCTTCCCTAACTGTACTGATATGCAGAAGTTCAAATGTAATATAAACCAACATCTCAATCTTTCTTAGACATGGTCTCAATTATTAGCCTCTTACATCCAAGGGGCGATATGCCTTGTTTGGGGGTGAAAGTGAGTAAAAAAAAAATTTTTTTTTAAGTGTTCAGTTTTATATAAATTTAAAAATGCTGATACCATTTTTAAAGTTTACAATTAATACAATTATATAAATTTAAAAATGCTGATACCATTTTTAAGTTTACAATTAATTACAATTAATACAATTATATAAATTTAAAAATGCTGATGCCATTTTTAAAGTTTACAATTAATTACAATTAATACAATTATATAAATTTAAAAATGCTGATGCCATTTTTAAAGTTTACAATTAATTACAATTAATACAATTATATAAATTTAAAAATGCTGATGCCATTTTTAAAGTTTACAATTAATTACAATTAATACAATTATATAGATTTAAAAATACTGATACCATTTTTAAAGTTTACAATTAATTACAATTAATACAATTATATAGATTTAAAAATGCTGATACCATTTTTAAAGTTTACAATTAATTACAATTAATACAATTATATAAATTTAAAAATGCTGATACCATTTTTAAAGTTTACAATTAATTACAATTAATACAATTATATAGATTTAAAAATGCTGATACCATTTTTAAAGTTTACAATTAATTACAATTAATACAATTATATAAATTTAAAAATGCTGATGCCATTTTTAAAGTTTACAATTAATTACAATTAATACAATTATATAGATTTAAAAATACTGATACCATTTTTAAAGTTTACAATTAATTACAATTAATACAATTATATAGATTTAAAAATGCTGATACCATTTTTAAAGTTTACAATTAATACAATTAATACAATTATATAAATTTAAAAATGCTGATACCATTTTTAAAGTTTACAATTAATTACAATTAATACAATTATATAAATTTAAAAATGCTGATACCATTTTTAAAGTTTACAATTAATTACAATTAATACAATTATATAGATTTAAAAATACTGATACCATTTTTAAAGTTTACAATTAATTACAATTAATACAATTATATAAATTTAAAAATGCTGATACCATTTTTAAAGTTTACAATTAATTACAATTAATACAATTATATAGATTTAAAAATACTGATACCATTTTTAAAGTTTACAATTAATTACAATTAATACAATTATATAAATTTAAAAATGCTGATACCATTTTTAAAGTTTACAATTAATTACAATTAATACAATTATATAAATTTAAAAATGCTGATGCCATTTTTAAAGTTTACAATTAATTACAATTAATACAATTATATAAATTTAAAAATGCTGATACCATTTTTAAACGTTACAATTAATTACAATTAATACAATTATATAAATTTAAAAATGCTGATACCATTTTTAAAGTTTACAATTAATTACAATTAATACAATTATATAAATTTAAAAATGCTGATGCCATTTTTAAAGTTTACAATTAATTACAATTAATACAATTATATAAATTTAAAAATGCTGATACCATTTTTAAACGTTACAATTAATTACAATTAATACAATTATATAAATTTAAAAATGCTGATACCATTTTTAAACGTTACAATTAATTACAATTAATACAATTATATAAATTTAAAAATGCTGATACCATTTTTAAAGTTTACAATTAATTACAATTAATACAATTATATAAATTTAAAAATGCTGATGCCATTTTTAAAGTTTACAATTAATTACAATTAATACAATTATATAAATTTAAAAATGCTGATACCATTTTTAAACGTTACAATTAATTACAATTAATACAATTATATAAATTTAAAAATGCTGATACCATTTTTAAACGTTACAATTAATTACAATTAATACAATTATATAAATTTAAAAATGCTGATGCCATTTTTAAAGTTTACAATTAATTACAATTAATACAATTATATAAATTTAAAAATGCTGATACCATTTTTAAACGTTACAATTAATTACAATTAATACAATTATATAAATTTAAAAATGCTGATACCATTTTTAAAGTTTACAATTAATTACAATTAATACAATTATATAAATTTAAAAATGCTGATGCCATTTTTAAAGTTTACAATTAATTACAATTAATACAATTATATAAATTTAAAAATGCTGATACCATTTTTAAACGTTACAATTAATTACAATTAATACAATTATATAAATTTAAAAATGCTGATACCATTTTTAAACGTTACAATTAATTACAATTAATACAATTATATAAATTTAAAAATGCTGATACCATTTTTAAAGTTTACAATTAATTACAATTAATACAATTATATAAATTTAAAAATGCTGATGCCATTTTTAAAGTTTACAATTAATTACAATTAATACAATTATATAAATTTAAAAATGCTGATACCATTTTTAAAGTTTACAATTAATTACAATTAATACAATTATATAAATTTAAAAATGCTGATACCATTTTTAAACTTTACAATTAATTACAATTAATACAATTATATAGATTTAAAAATGCTGATACCATTTTTAAACTTTACAATTAATTACAATTAATACAATTATATAAATTTAAAAATGCTGATACCATTTTTAAACTTTACAATTAATTACAATTAATACAATTATATAGATTTAAAAATGCTGATACCATTTTTAAACTTTACAATTAATTACAATTAATACAATTATATAAATTTAAAAATGCTGATGCCATTTTTAAAGTTTACAATTAATTACAATTAATACAATTATATAAATTTAAAAATGCTGATACCATTTTTAAACTTTACAATTAATTACAATTAATACAATTATATAGATTTAAAAATGCTGATACCATTTTTAAACTTTACAATTAATTACAATTAATACAATTATATAGATTTAAAAATGCTGATACCATTTTTAAAGTTTACAATTCATGCAACAGAATGCTCTGGCAAGAGTTAGGATCAACATTTGATTGCATTTCTGCAACCATCTAACGTATCCATGCTAAATTATTATTTGCACTCACTAGGAGTTCTCACACGGACCTTTATCAGAGCTTACTCACAACAACTAGTGGTGTTTCTAAGAGTCTAGGTTACAAATCACCCATATGTCTAATACTAGAGAAATAAAAAGAAACAAACCAAGTTATGTGTTCATCAACGTTTTGTCTTTATTTCGAGACTTCCTCTGGATAAAAGTGAAGAAGTCTGGTTCTTAACACTTAAGAGTTAAGAACCAGACTTCTTCACAGGAACACAAGTTTTATTAGCCTGCCTGAAGAAGACTTGTGGTCCAGACCGACCACTTGTCTGAAACATTAGCATATTCAGTGTAGCGACTATGTAATACTTGTTTACTCAAACATCTATCATTATATTTGAGCTAAGTTAATCAACGTTTGTTTTCACAAGGCTTTTTTTACTGTCTTATTTTAATGACACAAAATACATGCTAATCAGTGAAATCGCCTATTTTTTAATCAACTCGATTAATTGCCTGCTCTAGTTTGGAACTCACCACAGTGTATTAGGGGGAGGCTTTGCAGTCCTCCCCGCAGTGACTTAGTTCACAATACATTGTAGTTTATATGGCACTGTAGAGAACCTACTGTTGATTTTATAAAATTATTTTCAGACTTGTAGTTTAAAATGTAAAAGTCAAGTATCATGATTCAATGACGCTCTAAACAGAAAAAAATTATTTTGAACGCGCTGTTGATTTTATCTGCCGGACCCCTCTGCTTGTGCGGAAATAAAACTTCTTACATGCACTTATAATGTTAGAATGTATAAGGCATTAACTTTAGTCAAAATCGCCTGTCTTTCTTTCGTCGGATTTTTTCGATTATCGATTATTAGCTATCTGAGCTGCTATGCTATTAATAATTGGGATTTTTCTTATTACATTAGTAAAGAAAAATCAGTACCTGCGAGAAGACAATGGAGAGTTATTGAAAAAAGAGTATGGAATTCCTCATTGGTTTCATGCAATGAAACATGTTTACAAAAGGTTTCTTTTGTTCGTTTTGCCCATCATGTTTGACCAGCAACATTTCTTAACAGATGGTCGGGGGATATTGATACAGTACTATTACTAGTAGCTGGTGTTTCAGAGTTTTCCTTCTCCCAGATAAGTTTCCCTTACTTGAGAGTCTAGTCTAGTCTACTATTTTATTGGTAGCTGAGAGAAGGGAAAGATGAATTCATAACTTTTTCCAAGGATACGAGTGAAAGTGATATAATAGTCCTGATAAGAGAGGGGGAGCCAAAGAGAGAGAGAGAGAGAGAGAGAGAGAGAGAGAGAATATTACTATTGCTAAATTGGAAAAAGGTTTTTATTTTCATCGTTTACCAAACAAGATGGAAGAACCTCGTTCCTTTCAATTGCCATTCCTCTTCTCCACCGATAAATCATGCTCTCAAAAAAAAAAAAAAAAAAAAAGACAAAAAAAGCATTTTTATTCAGCTGAGTAAACTACGTCGCGATAAGAACAATGCATCATGGGAAATATGAAATTGCTGTTTAATGAAGAGGTACGTTTCACCTTCGATAGTTTTTAATAAGTTAGCGACATGGAACTTTTATTTATTTATTCTTCTAATTTTCTTTTGTTTTTAAATGAATGTTTCGTTTTCACTACTGAGAGTTGTAACAAAAAATCTATACCATACAAAAGATTCCATCATATATACAGATACAATGTTCACTGTGCCTGAACTTGTATGTTATCTAGAAATATTAATTAAATAGCGTTATCGCTTCGATGCATGTGACAGAAAAATAATGAGTCAAGATTAGTTGAGAACTGAATAAGTGACATTCGGTTTGGTTTGTTTTCTCCATGGCACATCAACACTTTTTTTTTAACCATAATTTAATGCTAAAACACTGTTTCCTGTCACCGATTCATTATATGCACTTTTAGAGTGATACCCATATCCAACACACCAAGACAAAAATAACATCCATACAATTGTGAATAAAATTCACAATAGTCTCTGCAATCCAACCATATTTGGTGCAAACAAATTTCAGTCTTCTTATTATTTGGATTAATTGTATTTTTCGGTCGCCCACACTGAGAATTGAACCTTCAACCTTTAAGAGAATATCATCTTTACAATTGATTTTTTTTTCAAGTTCTCTAACCACTACGCCATGGGTCCTTGTGATTCTCAGTTTGGGTGACTGAAAAATAAAATTGCGAATTACTTAGGACCCCTATCCAGTCTGGCTGACGGAACAAGAGCATGCTACCCCCGTGAAGTAAATAAAGAGTTTCGTTCAAAATTCCATCCAAATTCCTGAATTTGACAGAAACATTTCCAAGTTCAACAAGATACACCTGAAGAAACGTTGTGAAAATGACACTCAAGTTGAGAATAGTAGTTCGATGAATCCAAATAATATGAATAACTAATCCTCATCTCAAAAATTTAGAAACGTAAATTTCAATCTATGTCTGACTACTTGTGAATTTAGTTACCTAGGAACTTCCTCCTCCTTAATTCTCATTTAATCTCATCATAAAGTAAAGTTTATTCTGTGTATGCAGTTGTTTGCTATAACACTTCTACAGAGTTTTGGGGAGCCTTTAAAATTTAGAATTCCATATTTCTCATTCAGACACAATCTACACAGATCGTCTAAATTTCCACATGTACTAGGCTTTTGTACTATTTTCCATTCAAAACTAAGACTGCATCAAGTTTCACATATGCTTGACTTATCCACCGAGTCTCAGTCATCACTTTGTTTTATAGTCTTATTCTCTTCACTGATATGCAGGGACACTTAGACGATCGTCTCATCAGTAGGAGGTGTGATCCTAAATGGGCCTCGTACTCACCGGATCTTACTCCCAGATTATTATTGGTGTCAAAGATAGTGTATATAAAAACAATGTTCAGACTATTCCTGAACTGAAGAGGGCCATCGCAGCCCAAATCAGTTGTATCCATATATGCTTGCAACTTCGAAGTGTACATTTGGAGAATGCCATTGAACACAAATAAAACAAAGAATGTTGGACAATTATGACCGAAAATTGGTGGGCAAGTCATGTTTAAACTGATGTTTTATGGTTGGATTGCAAAAGGGGTTTTTAATTTTATTAACGATTCCATGCATAGGTAGCATTTAATTTGGGTCATCTAGTAGTTTAAAAAAACACCCCTATTTTGCCCATACCTGAAGAGAAGTGTTGGGTTCATACCTTTCCCGAGCATATTAGTGTAGGCGATATAAGACGTTTTGAGGTCATTGTTATTCATAGAAATACAATTTAGTAGAGGACAAACTATATAGAACCGAAATAATAAACGCAGATTCATGCTTGCTTCATTTTGATATTTCGTTTCATTTACGAAACTTTATCAAGACATTTTCTAGAATTAAAATCATGTAATCAATTTTGATAAAAAAAATTGGAAAAAGAACTTTTTTCATTGAATTTAGTAACATTGTATTTTTAATTTATGTGAGTGTGATATACAAGTGACGCAAAGCTCTTTTGTTCAGGAAATTAATTTTACTTATTCTGAGATGAAGATTCTTATGGTATATATATATATATATATATATATATATATATATATATATATATATATAAAAAGAGGGAAAAGATCTACCTTAAACCACTAACCTAGTTCTAAAACAGATCCTTTGTTCAAAATGCATGCCCATTGGCTGATAGGAGGGGGCACGGTGGATACTAGAAAGCTGATTGGCTAACTAGAAATCCTCAACATATATAAAAACAAAAAGCAACCACAAAATTCGCGCATAAGCCTGACGAATCCTACAGTGGATGAAACGCAGAATATTCAGTGTAGCTTAATCGCCATATATATTTTATAAATTACTAACTAGCTCTACCTACATATTGAGCACTTTTGAAGTAAATACTTAAAGTTTACGCATAAATCTATACTTTCGTATATTAAATTTGTGTGAGTAAATGAAGTAGTTATACTTAGCTCCTAAAACAGTCGAGCACTCTCAAAAGAATTTATTTCACCACATTAAAAATAGATATGGAAAGAGTTAATTTCGAAACATCGCTTAAAAACATCCCCACACCCAGCAAGCATAGCTATATTATTAAATTAATCCAAAAACAGATGAACTAATACGCCGAATGCGATGGCGAGCAAATTTCTTCCTTAAAAATGAAAATGTAAACAAAAAAGAATCCTATGGTTTTAAAACCCTTAAAAATGCGAAAACAGTAGACCTTTTGATAAACTTTGAAAATGACCTTTTAAACGTAATTAAAAACCTAGAATTCCACAATCAACCTAACAATTTCCAACGGAAACTACACAAAATCATTAGAAACATAAATAACTCTAATAAAATCTTTGTAAAAGCAGATAAAACCAGAAACTTTTACAAAATAGCAAGAATATAACAAACTAATCACAGAAAACATTACAAAAAACTACAAAAAACTAGACACAAACGAATGCGACTACATAGATATAATAAATACTGAAAGTAAACAAATTACCGATAAACTAAAAATTAGCAATAAAGTTGACAAATTGAAACCTAGAGAGTCATACATTCTGCTTAAAGACCACAAATGGGACTTTAATAATAATCCCAGCACCCGCCTGATAAACCCAACTATACCAGAAATAGGTAGAATTAGTAAAACTATACTTTCTAGAGTAAACAAACAAATCAAACAGGACCTAGAACTAAACCAGTGGGCAAATACTACCGAAGCAATCACCTGGTTTAAAAATATAGAAAACAAAGATAAATGTACGTTCATACAGTTTGACATCATAGACTTTTATCCCTCGATATCCGAAGAACTTTTTAACATTGCCCTAGAATTTGCCGAGGCATACACTGATATATCCTCAGAAGAAATCAACATAATTAAAAAATGTAGAAAATCAGTTCTAATAAATAACAATAACCAATGGATAAAAACTAAAATGAAAAATTCGTTCGATTTGGCGATGGGTGCCAGAGACTCTGCAGAGGCATCAGATCTTGTGGGATTATTCATTCTATATACCCTCACAAACATATTCGATACTACGGATATCGGCCTATATAGAGATGACGGACTAGCTATAATAAAAAACTCCAACAAAGTCAAGGGAGAAAACTTTAAGAAAATCATACACAAAGAAATGAAAAAAATTAGGCCTAAAAGCGGACGTATCAGCTAACATAAAAATAACAAACTTCCTGGACGTCACGTTAAACTTAGATAAAAACACATATGAACCATACTTAAAAGATAACGCTACTCCAATTTACGTAAACCCTAAGTCCAACCACCCACCATCAATTATAAAACACATTCCTAACTCGATCGTAAGTAGACTTAGTAACAACTCAAGCGATGAAAATGCATTTAGCAGGTCAGTCAATATCTACGAAACAGCCCTAAAAAATAGTGGATACAAAAATATCGATATCAAATATAAGCAACAAAACACCAACAGCTATAATAAAATTAAAAATAGAAGAAAAAGAACTATAATTTGGTATACGGCCCCATACAATCAAATGTTAAAAACAAAACTTGGTAAGAAATTTCTAGATCTTATTCAAAAAAACTTTCCCTTACACAAAATCTTCAATAAAAATACCTTGAAGTTATCTTACAGTTGTTGCGAAAATTTAGAGATGATAATTAAAGCACATAATAACAAAATACTAAATGAAAACAATGTAAACAACAACAAAATAAACAATTAAAAAAGTAGACACCATGATAGAAATAAAACCAACACTAGCAGAAATAATAATAATAATAATAATAATAATAATAACAAACCAACCCCGGACAAGAACAACCATACCATAAATAATAATACTAATAACGAACAAGATAAATGCAATTGTAGACTCCGCACAATTTGCCCAGTCCAAAATAAATGTCTAACAAAAAGTGTAGTTTATCAAGCAACAATATTTGCGAAAGAAAACCCGAATAACAAGAAATATTACATAGGCATGACTTCCTTAGATTTTAAAACCTGATACTATGACCACAAAAGTACCTTCAAAAATAAAAAACACTGTATAAAAACAACACTAGCGAATAAATACTGGGAACTCAAAGAAAGCGGACATTCGCCGGTAGTCGAATGGAAAATAATGAGACAAGCTACCACGTGCAGACATTTAGACGACCCATGTAAATTATGCCTCCATAAAAAATTTGCTATCTTGTACTTTAAAGAACCTCAAAATCTATTAAACTGTAGACGAGAAATAGCAAACAACTGTGTTCACAAAATAAAACTTACTCTAGGATAGCGATACAAAATAGCTTTAAAACTAACAATAACAATAGAAAACAAACAAATAAATAAATTAAATAAACATGAATATACATAAACGATCACACATATATGTATATATATATATATATATATATATATATATGTATGTGTGCATGTGTGTGTGTGTGTACACATAGGTATATTCATATATATAAAAAAAAAAAGAGGGAAAAGATCTACCTTAAACCACTAACCTAGTTCTAAAACAGATCCTTTGTTCGATAAAATGCATGCCTATTGGCTGATAGGAGGGGGCGCGGTGGATACTAGAAAGCTGATTGGCTAACTAGAAATCCTCAACATATATAAAAACAAAAAGCAACCACAAAATTCGCGCATAAGCCTGACGAATCCTACAGTGGATGAAACGCAGAATATTCAGTGTAGCTTAATCGCCATATATATTTTATAAATTACTAACTAGCTCTACCTACGTATTGAGCACTTTTGAAGTAAATACTTAAAGTTTACGCATAAATCTATACTTTCGTATATTAAATTTGTGTGAGTAAATGAAGTAGTTATATATATATATATATATATATATATATATATATATATATATATATATATGAACAAATGATTAATAAAACATGTTAAAAGACATCTTGAAAAAGAGTTAAAAACATATTTAATTTTAAAAAAGGAAGCACAAGATAAGTGGATAGTCCTTTTATATATATATATATATATATATATATATATATATATATATATATGTATATATATATATATGTATATATATATGTATATATATATATATATATATATATATATATATATACTAGCAGGGAGACCTGACGTTGCCCAGGATTGAATGATGATCAACGAACGTTTCACACTCTCATATTTTTATTATCATCAAAATTGATGAAATCACCCATTTTTCAATCAAATCGTCTGCCTGCTTTAGTTGGAGACCCATCAGGGTTCACTGGGAGGAAGCTTTCCTGCAGCGACTTAGTCCACAATACATTGTAGTCTACATTGAACTGTAGAAAACCTACTGTTGATTTTATGAAATTAATTTTTATATGTAATTAGCCTTGGTGCACGGCGTTGCCCGGGTGTTTTGAAGTGTGTGCTGAGCAAAAACAAAAAAGTGGTAGTAGGCAGGCTTGAACCTGTATTGCGAAGGAGGAAAAGAACGTGAAAAAAAAAACTTAACGTGTTTGCTGTTGTGCCAAACCGGAAGTGACGTAGGTTTAAATTAAGGCTAGACAATTGAAAAGAGCGGATAACTTTCGAAAATATCGGCAAAAAAAGCGACCCTTCTCTGTAGAAATGTCCCCAGTTGAGGGTGAAGAAATTAATGTTTTTAGCCAATTTTCGATATTTGTCGTCCGAAGAATCAAGCTTCAAAACGATACCGATCTCATGAAAATCCGTTGCCTCTGTCGAAAGTTTTAGCCAGACATACATACATACATACATACATACATTTAAACAGACAGGTGAGATTTATATAATAAATGGCTTCAATTAAAGTTTAAAATGCAAAAGTCAAGTATCATGCTTCAATTGTGTTCTAAACAGAAACGTGCATTTCGAACACGCCCCTGTCATATCAAAGAACCTACTATTGATGCCTGGCCTTTCTGCTTGTGCGCAGAAATTGCTTGTATTTAAGTTTAAAATAAAAAAAGTCATATATCATGGTGCAATTGGGCTTTAAACAGAAATATTCATTTCAAACGTGCCCTTGCCATATCAAAAAACCTACTGTTGCTTTTACATGTTGGTCCTTTCGGCTTGTGTGTTAATAAAACTTTTCAAATGCACTTGTGATGTTAGCTGTGTAAGGTATTAACTTTGGTCAAAATCGCCTGTTTCATCTTTTATCAGATTATTTCGATTATCGATACCTATCGAAGATATTCTGATACAAAACCTATTTAAGAACTCTGCCAGGAACATAAAATACTTTTGTGTGAAATTTCATAAAAATCGACACAGCCATTTTCGAGTCCATAGGAGACAAACTCGCACACACGTAGAGACAAAGTTCCTTTTATCTAATAGTATATATATATATATATATATATATATATATATATATATATATATATATATATATATATATTTCTGTAGATATATTTTTTTTATTTCCTATAATATATACAAATCCTTATTTAACAAGTTCAATGTAATTACAGACAGAGCAATATAGTGAATAAATGAAAAAGAATATTCCAAAATTCATTGTTTCCATCTTATAATTTATTCCTTTAATTCGGTTGACATTTACAATCCTGGACAGTATCTGTTTCGTAGCACAAAATCAATCGCTTAATTATTGTATCAATTAGTGAATCTATTTTGCTCTTAACTTATCAGAACATATAAATATATATATATATATATTATATATATATATATATATATATATATATAAATATATATATATATATATATATATATATATATATTCATATATTTATATAATTACAGTCAACTGAGAAGGAAGAAAACGGAGATTTTTTTTCTTTTCCTTTTTTCTTGTTTATTATCCTCTGAGATGATTCTGAAACAATAGGTATAACTTATAATCAAAGAGACGTTGTATCGTCTTTAACCCAATTCTTTGATACCGAGTCTTTGCCTTCTATGGAAAAGCAGATTTTCCTGGGAAAATACACATTCATTAAGTCCAGCCAATGTAAATAGTGAGTCATTACCCCCCCCCCCACACACACACACACTCTATCCCCTCCTCCTCCCAGCATATTCCAAAAAGATGATCAGATCAGTATGAGGATTAACTGAAGTGGTTACCGGGTCAGTAGTAAGAAGCAAGATATGACTTTTAAGATCTGCTGAGATTATCTAAATTCCTAAAGTCAGAGAAAGAGAAAAGTTTGCATTTCTTTTAATTTTTATAAAATGCAAATAATTTCTTACCATTTTTATTTGAGAAACTTTCTCTTTTTTCTTTTTACCAGACGCGATTTTTTCCTTTCTATGTTTTTTGAATGAAAATCGAACCCAAATGACTTATAATTATCTCCCTTTCCTGAAAGTATGATTTCAAAAATAAATCTTAAACTTTTATATTTACAGATGGCCCAAATAACCTATACTCTTTTTTGAATACATATCTAGTATAATTGTTCGATCACTGTACCGTTCCAGTACAGATCTCCATTCTGATAAGAGCAAAGTATGTGCTAGAATGGATTACTATTGCAATATCTGGGCCGGAGCTACTGGGTGCACCATATCCTGCCTTGACAGAGTTCAAAACCAGCTTTGAAACCTAGTGGGTGATACCCTTTTATCTTCCGTGCAAGTGCTTTCCCACATCTAGCCTGTCTCTGTTCTGTCATTATTTTTATGGCGATTGCCCGTCTGAGCTCCAATCTAGGATCCACCTTGTCAAACTTTCACAAAAAATACTTGTCTAGCTACAACCACTATCAACAATTTCTCTCACTCTCTATCTGTGCCTAAATCTAAACGTGGATTCCATGAACTAAGAACTGCCCGCCTATGGAACTCTGTTCCACTGGCCTGCTTTCCAGCTGACTACAATATGGTTGTCTTCAAGTCTGATGTGAACAAGTTTTTGCTGAGCCGTCCCCTTAAATAATCAAATGATACCAAATTCCCACGACTAATCGGTTACTACACTGTTGTCCTGATGACTACCATAAACCCATTAATCACTATCCTCGAGTTGCTTTCGGGCCTTAATAAGTGGTGACCCTCTTGTAAAACCAAAACAAAAAAACAGGGACAAGTCGACAGGAATGTGTATTATTTGGATTGTTCAGACCATTTTCATTTTGAATGTTTGTTTTTTTTCACAACGTTTTATCTGAGATTTTGAAATTTTTGAGATGATCGATTATTCATATTATTTGGATTCTTTGGACTACTGCTCTCATCTCTAGAACAGTAAAAAAAAAAATCCAAATAATATGTGGTAGTCAATGTTAGCCTCAACCTTCTTCAGGTATATCTCGTCAAACTGGGGGAATCTTTATATAAAACTCAGGAATCTATACGGAACTTCAAACTGAATCCTGTATTTAATCCACAAAGGATAGATTGTTCTCATTCTGTCAGCCATAATCTCAATGATACAAATTATCAATTCTCATCTCAAAAATTCTGAAACAATAGGAGTAGAGGCTGTATGTGACACAATGTCGGACTTATTGTGGAGTGTAGTTAATACTGATCATCACATGAGTGTCCATAGCTTTTTTTTTTACAGTGGAGTTACCACTTATCAATGGTCCAAGGCCACTCGAGGATAAGGGTTAATGAATGTAAGGTGATAGTGTCATAATCGTTAATGGTATAAGTTGGAGAAAATTTGATTATTTATGGGGATGGTTCAACAGAAACTTGTTTACTTGAATGCTATGATATTGTAGTCAGCCAGGAAGCAGGCTAGCAGAACAGTGTTCCACAGGTAGACAGTTTTAGGAACGAAGCTTTGCTCATGTAATCTGTATTTAGATTTAGGCGCATAGAATGGGGGAAACTGTTGATACTGGTTGTAGCTAGCCGAGTGTTTTTTGTGAAAGTTTGGCAAAAGGTACCATAGACTGGAACCCAGACGAGCCTCTACTTATTAACCTCCAAACTTGCTTCAATCTCGGAGGATTACCTTCGAATACTTCGGATATAACCATGTTTGGACTGTACTAAAAGTATACGTATAGGATATAAAATTTTACTTTAACTAAGTGATGTTATAATTTCATGTTTCTCCAGCTATTCAAAACATTAGTGCAGATTAATGACACTCAACAAAAACTGAAAGAGAATATTTGAAGAATATAATATATAGATTGAAATCGTCTCTTCTTGATGACTAGTGCATAAAAATATTCATGCTTCATTAAATATAATAAAATTAAGGATGCGAATATGATGCTGAAAGGATCAACAGCTCTCAACATCATACTGACTAAAAGTAACGATAAATTTAAAAGAAGAAGAAGAAAAAAACAACCGTTTCTTTTTGTTTCGTTTAGTTGCTTTGATCCCATCATTGATTGGGCATTTTTCCAAATCTTGAAATCTACCGATGACCTAAGTTGGAGAGATGATCCCCCAAAAGCTTTTCTTTAAATAAAAGAATGTATAAGGTAGTCTAATTATTTTATTTTATAAAAAAATACATTAACATTTTTTCTCTCACCTTTATTTCTAATTAACTGAACCATCATCCATGTTCATAGCTGTAACCTCAACATTCACATCCATTAGTTTTATTTACAAAAATTTACTTAAACAAGTTTAAAAATGTATATATGTACTAGCAAGACCGTGTACCGACCTTGCCCGGTGAAAGTATGCTCCCCACCCCACCTGTATATAAAAAAAACAATTAAACTATGATTGTTAGTTGGAGCCACTGCAGGACCAGTAAAATAGCAGGCTCTGGTACCCATGGCCAAAATGAATCTACTATTCCGAAGTAACAACGTTAGTATCTATAAGGCCATTCTTAACGTGGGGATTTGATTATGTGCTGTGATTATGCTGTGCTTTCACCTAACGTGTCAAATAAAAGTAGGGTAGTGTGGTCTATTAGGTAGCAGTTGTTACCATCCGCCTGTAATGTGTAATGAAAACAAAAGAATGAACTAAAATGTTTCAAACCGACGCATTTAATATATATTTATATATTGGAAAGTTGTGCTTACGACTAGTTGCGTTTTTTTTTACGATTTTTTTCTGTAAAAAAAACATACCGCATTTTAATAAAAAAAAAAAATATGTTGCAGAAATAAAATTGTTAGCAAAAGTAAGAAAGTATTAATTCATGAAATAAACTTTCGTAATTTTTATTTTGCCATCATAATGAAAAAAAAAACCCCGCAAATATTTGGGAGCTCACTTCTTCAAATTAGTCTAGAATTAACATCCTCAATATAACCGGCTTCTCTATATAGCATTAATAAAGGTAATGTTTAAGCTGTACAAAAAGTTTAATTGGTTGTTCTCACTGACTTTCACATTCATCTGTATTTTCGTTTAATAAACTTCCTTACTTTTTTTTCGGCAAAATAATAATAAAAAAAAAACGCAAATATTTGGGAGCTCACTTATTCAAGTTACTCCAAACGTAACATCTTCAATATAGCCGTAATGTTTATATAGAATTACAAAAGGTAATGTTTATATAGAATTACAAAAGGTAATGTTTATATAGAATTACAAAAGGTAATTTTTATATAGAATTACAAAAGGTAATGTTTATATAGAATTACAAAAGGTAATGTTTATATAGAATTACAAAAGGTAATGTTTATATAGAATTACAAAAGGTAATGTTTATATAGAATTACAAAAGGTAATGTTTATATAGAATTACAAAAGGTAATGTTTATATAGAATTACAAAAGGTAATTTTTATATAGAATTACAAAAGGTAATGTTTATATAGAATTACAAAAGGTAATGTTTATATAGAATTACAAAAGGTAATGTTTATATAGAATTACAAAAGGTAATGTTTATATAGAATTACAAAAGGTAATGTTTATATAGAATTACAAAAGGTAATGTTTATATAGAATTACAAAAGGTAATGTTTATATAGAATTACAAAAGGTAATGTTTATATAGAATTACAAAAGGTAATATTTATATAGAATTACAAAAGGTAATATTTATATAGAATTACAAAAGGTAATGTTTATATAGAATTACAAAAGGTAATATTTATATAGAATTACAAAAGGTAATGTTTAAGGTTAAAAAGAAGTTCAATTCGTTGTTTCTCACCGTCTTTCACATTCACCTTAATCTGATAACATCTAAATGTTTTCGAGTAATCTGTAAACAAATAACACGTTTCAGTACTTTTTCCTTGGTCTTGCCATCCTCCTTGACCCTTCTCAGCTATTTGGCTTCATTCATTCTTTTTTGGGGGGGGATTTGGTAATGGAAGGGGATCTGGGACGGGATAGAGAACTTATAGATATGCATCTTCAATGTTCTTGGTTCCATGTAACGCTTCTTTATGTTTTGTCTCTGCAGTAGCTTGCGTAGTCCGTGCATGTGACTCATGTGTATTAGTTTCCGTATTCAAGCATTTTCCTTAATATTTCAGCTGTTTTCATTAATGTTATTCATTGTATCTTTGTAGTTATTCCTTTGATTCCAATTTCTCCCATTCTTTTTTCAAAGTTTTTCAGAATTGTTCCTAGTGCTCCTATTATTATAGGTATCATCTTAATTTTTTTTATCATCCATATACCTTTCAGCTCTCTGGCCAGTTCGGTGTATTTACTCCGTTTCTCCTTTTCTTTGATGTTTATCCTGTGGTCAGCTGGAACAGCAAAGTCTACAATTTGGTAGGACTTTTCTTTCTTGTTAATTATTACAACACCCGGTCTTCTTGCTTGGATGGGTTTATCAGTTTGTACGTCCATGCCCCATAGGATTTTGTGGTTCCTGTTTCACTTACTGTTGCCAGCTTAAGCTTATACCATTTGTCCGTGCATTCGAGGTGCAGTTTTTTGCACAATTCCCAGTGTACTGGCCTTCCTACTTGGTCACGCCTGTTCTTCTATTCCTTTTGAGCTAGTTTGCTACATTCACTTACTATATGGTTTATCGCTTCGTCTCTTTGTCCACAGAGTCTGTATTTGCTGTTTTCTTATGTTTTATCGATCTTTGCTTTGATGTGGTTGATTCTTATTGAGTTATCTTGTGCTGCGGTTATTGGGGATTCAGTTTCTCAGCTTACATGTTCTTTTCACATCCATGTCCAGGTGTTTTTGTTATGCTCGTCTTTTGTTATCCTTGCGAATCTTCCGTGTAGTTGTTTCTCTTCCCATTTTTCTTTTCTCGTTTTATTATTTGTCTCTCTGTTTTCTATTTTGTTGTTTTTTTATAATAATTATACTTTCAGTATTTTGTTTTATGTATTTTTCTAGTTATTTTTTGGTGTCATTTACACAGTCTTCGATATAGTCTTCCGTCGTCTTTCCTTTTCACGTATAGTCAGTCAACATCGTCCTTCGGGTGTAGTGCATTATGCATGGCCAAGAATGTCCTGGTCTTCTGATCGAGCTGTCTCAGTTCTTCTTTAGTCCACCCTATGAACGGTCCAGAGAATCTTAATAGTGATACTGCCCATGTATTTATACCTTTTATTAGGTTTCTGTTATATAATTTAGTTTCTAGAAGTTTTCTTGTTCTTTTGAGGTATTCCTTTCCAATCCCCTCTTTCATTTCTGTGGCTTTGATGGTGTCTGCTTCCAGAACTCCTAGGTATTTATAGGCGTCTTGTTCCCCTAGTGTCTTCATTTCCGTTTGTTGGGTAGTTCCATGTCTTCTGTTGTCTCCAGTTTTCCCTTTCTTATAAATAGTAGTGCGCATTTTTCCATGCCAAATTCCATTTGGATATTCTGGCTGAAGATCTTGATAGTGTTTGTTAGTGTCTTTAGTTTATTTTTGGTCCTTGCGAAAAGTTTCAGATCGTCCATGTACATCAGGTGGTTCATCTTTTCCTCTGTATTGAAGAACTTGTGTCCGGCTTGGCTCTTTCTCAGTATATTGTTCAGGTGCATCATGGCTATGATATACAGTAATGCTAGTGATAGCGAATCTCCCTGGAAGATGCCTCTTTGTATGTTAATTTCTGTTATGTGTTGTCCATCAGTTGTCAGTTCCAATCTCCATGTTTTCATTGTATTTTCAATTATGTTGATGATCCTGCTTGGTATTTTATACATTTTTAAACATTCTATTATCCATGCTTGGAGTATCCTGTCGTATGATTTTTTGTAATCGATCCACGTCATGGCTAAATTCTTTCTCCTTCTTTTTACTTCCTTTAGGATCTTTTGATCTATGTACAGCAAATCATTATGTGTTCCTCTTTTTCTTTTCTGACATCCTTTCTGTTCATCGGGGAGACGTCCATGATTATTCAGGCAGTGGTAGATTTGTTACCTCAGTTGTGCTGTTAGTATTTTCCACATTGTGAGTAAGCACGTGATAGGCCTATAGTTACTGGGGGCGGTTCCTTTCTCTGTGTCCTTCTATATCAGTGTGGTCTTACCTTTTGTCATCCAATCTGACACGTTTGTTTCCTGTAAACATCTTTTCAGGTTTTCTAGCTAGCTTTTCGTGTAAGGTCGTGAATTTTTTTTAAACAAGTATGCATGTATCCCTTCATGTCCTTGTGCTCCAGCTCGCCATTTTTGCTATGGTCTTCTTCAGAGTTTTAATGTATCCACATAAAATTTTTAAAAGAAGATATATTTTATGTGTCGACTTTTAGTATTTACTTCAACAATGCTCAAAACGTGAGTAGAGCTAGGTAGTAAGTTTTGAAAATATGTATGGCAATTTAGCTATAAGAACTAGCCTGACGTGTCCTTACGAGGATGAAGCGGGAAAAATTCTGCATAGCTTAATTGCCAAAAATATTTTCTTTACTTACTCTATTAATACCGTATATAACATATATATATATATATATATATATATATATATATATATATATATATATATATAGAGAGAGAGAGAGAGAGAGAGAGAGAGAGAGAGGGGGAGAGTGAGAGAGAGGAGAGAGAGAGGGGAGAGAGAGAGAGAAAGAAAGAGAATTATGTTCCACTTGCATGCAATGCAGCCATACTTTTAAATGTATATATATATAGGGAGATAGAAAGATTTTCTTTTTCCATTAATTTCCGGCTTGTGGTTATGTGACAGTAATAATTTTTCTGTGTTGTTCAATCAAAACTAAATCATCTCTTTTATTTGGTGAAATCATGAAAGAAATGCGTCTTGTTGGCTTCAGCTTTCGAACCGATTCTGAACGAGGAGGTATGCTCGGAAAGATACGAAAACAAAATAATAAAGAAAGGCGTGCTGCTTTTCGGGTTTTTTTTAATTGCATTATGGGATATGAATTATAACATCTCTTGTATGGCATTCAATAAGAAAGGGGAGGCAGTGGGCAACACAATGGATGCGATGGAGTCATGACGTATTGTGCGGATGAATGCAAATATAAGAAAAAAGAAACATAAAAGCCAACACATCCTTTAAATCTTTTAAATGGATTTTGATATTTGGGAAGTCGTGTTTGCAGGGAGTAAATCAATTACAGTCACAAACAATATATATATATATATATATATATATATATATATATATATATATATATATATATATATATATATATATATATAGAAAGAGTTATGGATATGTTTATATATATATATATATATATATATATATATATACATCCTTATTTATATGTATGAATATATATATGATGTGATTATATATATATGTGTGTGTGTGTGTGTGTGTACGTACGTATTTATATATATGAATATATATATTCATCCTTATTTATATGTATGAATATATATATATATATATATATATATATATGATGTGATTATATATATGTGTGTGTGTATGTGTGTGTGTGTGTACGTACGTATTTATATATATGAATATATATATATTCATCCTTATTTATATGTATGAATATATATATATGATGACGTGATTATATATACATATATATGTGTGCGTGTGTACGTACGTATTTATATATATGAATATATATATATATATATATCAGTGTATATATACATATATATATATATGTATGTGTGTGTGTGTGTGTGTGTGTGTGTGTGTGTGTGTGTGTGTGTGTGTGTGTGTGTGTGTGTGTGTGTGTGATTCATGTACATATACATATGTACACAGAGACTTGGGTGTAAATAGATATATTTGAATATATTATGTATATATGTACTATTATATGCATATTTGGATGTACGTATTCATATGTGTGTGTGTGCTTGCATGTGTATACTTGTATGTTTGTGCCCGTGCACATTGGATGATGTCGTTTAATGCTGACGTCATACATTAAATCACAGAGAGAGAGAGAGAGGGAGAGAAAGAGAGAGAGAGAGAGAGAGAGAGAATAAGAAAGAGATGGACACAGTTAGATGCGTTGTGACTCTAACAAAAATGTACTTAGATTGAACGCTGCAGTTTCATGTCATGACGTTATTGGAAATGTACTCGATTGGCATCAAGTGATAGTATATTTCGCTTGATACCATCCAAAGGCACTTTTGATGATCATTGATATCGTGAAATTGTTGTTACGTGAAGTATATATCGAGCCTTTCATTTCTTCAATATCTGCTTTATCAGTTTCATTCTATTCCAATTTTTTAGGTTTGTTTTCTTGTTATGTCTCTACAGGAACTTCGGTATGTTTACATATGTATTGGTTATATCTAGTTCAATTTAGTTTTATGCAAATGGTATAAGAAGAAGATAGAAGCTCCTTGTGAAAATTAAGATATTTGTGAAATTTTAGCAAAAGTTATTAGGCATCAATTAATAAGAATTTCCTGAATTTCAGGTTCTTTGGAATATTTTCAAGTTTTATATGGAAAGAACTTCACATTTGAAATTCGAAACATATTTTTTTTAATTTTAAACATTTCTTTGAAATTTTAAACATTTTTTAAATTTTAAACGTTTTTTGAAATTTCAAACATTTTTTTTAATTTGAAAAATATTTTTTAAATTTTAAACATATTTTATTTAAATTTGAAAAACGTTTTTTTGTAATTTAAAAAATTTTTTTGAAATTTTAAACATATTTTTTTTAATTTTAAACATTTTTTAAAAATTTTAAACATATTTTTTGAAATATTAAACATTTCTTTTATATATTTTAAAAATAATTTTTTTGAAATTTTAAACATATTTTTTAAATTTTAAACATTTTTTTAATTTTAAACATATTTTTTTGACATTTTAAGCATATTTTTTGGAAATTTTAAACATTTTCACATTTGAAATTTTAAACATATTTTTTTTATATTTTAAATATATATATATATATATATTTTTAAATTTTAAACATTTTCACATTTAAAATTTTAAACATTTTTATATTCGCATTGAATTTGATAAATAGTCATTTTTGGGCTCAGGCCCAGGTTCAGACTTGGGCTTAAGGATGTACTCAGCATTAATTGATTGGATGAGAAATGTGTAATATCTTCTTAAATCTTCTTAAGCATAAGCCTTAAATTTTAGACATTCGATCCAAATTTTAATCTTTTTAAAGGGAACATATATATAGACTACCACCATTTTCCTTTTTTTTTTTTTCTTTTTACCCCACTCCATCTCTTTCATTGTTCCATATTTCATTTTCACGCTAGTAGGACGCTTTTTCATACTTAGTTTCTTTAAATACTTTACAAGCAAAATTTCTTTATGCATTTTGCTAACTCCTCCCCTCTGACGAGAAGTGTATATTCTTTATCGTGCAAATTTAGAATGTACTTGGTGGTTGTGCGAGATTGAAACTAGTCAGAGAAAGACATGCCTTAGAATCACCACCAATAAATTATTTATGGTTTCTCCTTTTCATTTTTCCTCTTACCCTTCTTTCCATTCTTCTTTTTCTTCTTTTTCTTCTTTACTCCCTTAGTCTCTTTCTTTTCTTCCTTATCTCTTAACCTAATGTATGTAGGGATGATAGTGGTAAGGCAGGGATATGCAAAAAGACAACATAAGTCGTACATTTTCTGACCATGTAGAAATTCTAGTCAAATTAAAAGCATTTTTATAACTGAATAACCCCAATTAAATCTGAAACCCTTTTAGCATAGATATCTCCAATTCACATTCTTCTACTGACTGAACCTATACACACTAGTATGTTTAAGATTTATGGTGGCCATCACACATGCATACTAATACTATTCTTTCTACCCCCATCCTTACCCATTCATTCCTATATCTAAAGGCAGTCAAATCCGCAGGCCTATTAGGTTTTATTTATATACAACCAAATCTTATATTTCACAACATTTGACAGAATCTCCTGATATTAACTCCATGTGACGAGGAAGACGATATTTTCATTGCAAACTTTGTTTTTGTATAAGCTGTATCGCCTGAAGAGATCTCTAGTTACTAGTAACTAGCTGACCGAAACATGCTCATGGTTATGTAGCAACATAATACTGCTTATGTAAAAACAAATAAAGTGTATCCCCCTGCTCTACTTCGGTATTGAGCACTCTTGTATTAACCTCGTTAAACTTCATTAATTACTTAACTTCTGGAAATCAATAACCTCAGATTATATATATATATATATATATATATAATCTGAGGTATATATATATATATATATATATATATATATATATATATAGTCTGAGGCTATTGATTTATATATATATATATATATTATATATTGTATTGGTAGTAATTATTTGTTTGTTTAAACAAAATATATAAGTGTGTCACCCAAAAGAGTGCTCAATGTTTAGACAGAGCCAAAATAAGTGAATTTAGTTTACAAACAAATGGCTACACATAAGCCATAAGTGATTCCCTTACTGGGTTTTCGCTGAAACATGTATGCTTATGTGTAGCCATTTGTTTGTAAACTAAATTAACTTATATATATATATATATATATATATATATATATATATATATATATATATATATATATATATATATATATATATATATATATATGATAGCATGCTTCAGTCATGACAGACTATGGATATCCACTGTAAAGGTGTCTGTGCATGAAATTTTTATTATTATGCATATAAAATACTGATATGATGTTATTGATATTTATTATCCTTATAAAATACTGATATCATGTTAAAGATATTTATAATGCGTATAAAATACTGATATCATGTTAAAGATATTTATTATGTTTATAAAATACTGATATCATGTAAAAATATATATTATCCTTATAAAATACTGATATCATGTAAAATTATATATCATCCTTATAAAATACTGATATCATGTTAAAAATATTTATTATGCTTATAAAATACTGATATCATGTTATTGATATTTATTATGCTTATAAAATACTGATATCATGTTAAAGATAATTATTATCCTTATAAAATACTGATATCATGTTAAAGATATTTATTATGCTTATAAAATACTGACATCATGTTAAAGATATTTATTATGTTTATAAAATACTGATATCATGTAAAAATATATATTATCCTTATAAAATACTGATATCATGTTAAAGATATTTATTATGCTTATAAAATACTGATATCATGTTAAAAATATTTATTATGCTCATAATATACTGATATAATGTTATAGATGATCTGATCAAATCAAATGGTACCATAGGTTTCTAATAGAGAGCAAACCCAAATGGAAAATACTCATTCATATATATATATATATATATATATATATATATATATATATATATATATATATATATATTACATTTTCACCCCAAACAAGGCAAATTGCCACTTTGGTGTAGGGGGCTACTATCAGGGGCAACAACTACCGGGGTACTATGTAGGGATTTGGGCAGCAAGATGTCACTTCACGTTACACTTGACCTTCTGCACGCCAGTACTGTTGGGGAAGCAGGGACCCGGAATGGAATTCCAAAGTCTGGCGGTTCTGGGGAAGAAACTATTGGAGTAGAAAGATCTTTTACATCTAAGGATCTCTACTGTGTGGGGGTGGGATTTAGCAGCCTGTCGGGTTTGTCGAGGGTGCTCACGCCGTGGGGGGCACAAGTGCTTGCAGTTCATAAGAGCATTCACCACTAAAATACTTGTAGAACAGGCAGAGGGATGCAACATTTCGTCGATCGGACAGAGACTGAAGCTGAGATGCCAATTCAGGGCCTATCAGGTTTGCGACTCTTTTGAACCCTGTCAAGGAGCGAGAGACTAGTAGCAGATGCACCAGCCCAAATGTGACAGCAATACTCCATACATGGGCGAATGGTGGCCTTATAGAGGTACAGAATACTTTCGGGTGTTAGTAGTTGTCTAGCACGGTAGAGAGAGCTCACCTTTCTTGCAGCAATACTTTCGATGTAATTGCTCCAACTCATGTTTCCTGTGAACGTTAGGCCAAGGAGTTTGAAAGATGTACTCTCAGATAAAGAGTCGTTGGCCATTGCTATTGGTGGTAGAGAGGGTTTCTTGTAATTATTGAATGAAACTAGTTTAGTCTTGGCGGCATTAAAGGTGACCAGCGATTTTTGTCCCCATTCCACTACAGATTGGAGGTCTTCCTCTAGTGTTTCTGTCATTTCTTTAGAAATGTGTTCATTCGTCTTCCTGTCGTGCCTGTTATAGAGTGTAGTGTCATCAACATATATACCCATCTCAGAGGCAATTTTGTCAGGGAGGTCATTTATGAATATCAGGAACAATAGAAGTCCAAGGATAGAACCCTGAGGCACTACCACATTTATATCATATTGTTTAGATGTACGACTGTCGAGGACAACCTGGATTTTTCTCTTATCTAAGAAGGATTTAATTATGTTAAGTATTCTACCAGTGATACCGTATGATCTAACTTTCCTGAGGAGACCCCCATGCTATATCCTGTCAAAAGCCTTAGTTATATCTAGAGCTACTGCTCTATATTTATAAAGTCATCCACATACAGTACTGTTTTGTTATATCACAACTCATCAGTGCGGCTAGACTAGCACCTTTTCGTAGCTGTGTATCGAACCTACAACCATCAGGTTAACAGTTGACAGCTCTAACCACAGAGCTATGGATTAGTGCTCTCAAATAATTCATCAAATGTCTATTAAATAAGCATTTACCCATCGCTTAAAAATGCTCAAGCTCGATCATAAGAATGCGAAATTATTTATTGAAAAACTATCTATTATACATTCCAGAGATGGATCATGGTATATATATATATATATATATATATATATATATATATATATATATATATATATGTGTGTGTGTGTGTGTATGTGTGTGTGTGTGTGTGTGTGTGTGTGTGTGTGTGTGTGTGTGTGTGTGTGTGTGTGTGTGTGAGTAGAAAATATCAAGATATTGTAGAATTAAATTTTGCAATATTTTATTCAAAACAGGAAATACAAAATGAAGGTGAAAGGTTCCTTATTCTATGGAGTTTCAAAGATAGTTTCTTCTCCTCAAAAGAAAAAAAAGTTAGCAAAAGTTAAGTACAGATGAATCTCTATTTTGGCTGGTTAGCTCAATTTTTTAAAACAGTCGAGAGAGAAAATTGAAAGAAAAGTAAGTTTATAGATGAATTTAACATTTGCCATAGAAAATCGTTTTGCCAAGTGCCTCGCTTCAAATCTAGTTCTCTGCTTTTTAATTCTTTTCCGTTTGAACCCTATATTTTTTAAAGAAATACTTCATATACCACTGTACACAAGAACTATTGATTCTATGGATTTGATTTTTCTACACAGAATTTGCATTTCTTTTCTTACCTAATTTTTAAAAGAAATTCCAAAGAATATATTGCGAAACTTTTTGGATTCACTAATCACCTCACCTATTGCGAACTTTTGGATACCACTGGATATTTACAACAATAAATATTGTATTTTGCTGAGTATCCCCTTTCATTTTATCCATAAACTTTTACTTTTCTTTCAATTTTATTTCTCGACTGTTTTCAAAATTTTAGTTAACCAGCAAAAATTGATACTTATCTATACTTATCTTTTACTTTTTTCCTCTGAGGAGAAGAGTCTTTCTTTGAAACTCCATGAATTAAGGAACCTTTCACTTTTATTTTATATTCTTTGTTTTGAATAAAATATTGCAAATTCTAATTCTACAATATCTTGCATTTTCTACTTATATTTGGCTCTATCGCTGATATTGAGCTTTTAAATGTGGATGAAGTTGTTGTTCTATGAATATATACTTCTATATTTATATTTCTGCACTTTCGAATTTGAAAAGATTTTTATTAACCTTTTCTTATCTTGCGAATTTTGTTCTTATATATATATATATATATATATATACATGCAGAGAGAGAGAGAGAGAGAGAGAGAGAGAGAGAGAGAGAGAGACAACCGTACGCACATATATATATATATATATATATATATATATATATATATATATATATATATATATATATATACATACATACATCCGTGTGTGTGTGTGCGTGTGTGTACAAAAAGAGAAAGAAAGAGAAGATTTTAGAATTAATATACATTTCCTTAGATTATTTTTCATGAAATGTTATTCAGCTTGTGAGAATTTGATTTCATTTTGTTTATTTTATTTTACAATTAGTGCCTATTCAGTTGGCCGATGAATATCATCGTCGTCGTCGTCGTCATCGTCGTCGTCGTCGTCGTCGTCGTGTCCAAAAATTAAGTGATTTCATGATGAAGAAGAGGTTAAGGCCTTTTTGAAATTTTGAGCTCTGGGAATAAGCAACTCTAATTCGATTGAATCTTTTCATTTTTTTTTTTATTCCTGGCAATGGCCGACCGACTCCAAGGCAGTGAAGAATACTCAACCAGTAAATTCTTGATAAATTTGGTTGGCACTTATCAAAGACTTGCTGACAAAACCGTCAAGTAGTATGAATGGAAGCAAAATTTCATTTATGGAAACGATCATGTGTGTATTATAAACAAATATATATATATATATATATATATATATATATATATATATATATATATATATATATACTCATGTATATGTGTGTAGTTATATGCATATATATATTATAAATGTATGCTGTAAAACTATACTCAATAAAATCTATTTTCTTAACTCATTTTATTGAATATGATATCCCATAATTCATCAGTAAACACACACACACATATATACATATATATATATATATATATATATATGTATATATATACATGTTAACATGGAATAAGAAATTCAATAAAATTATTTTCTTTTATATTAGATTTACCGAATATACTGAATATTAAATAGCTACATAAACATATATGTGTGTGTGTGTGTGTGTGTGTGTGTGTGTGTGTGTGTGTGTGTGTGTGTGTGTGTGTACTCGCACACATATATTTATGCTTTCAAAATGAAAGGTGTTCCTTCTTTAGATATTTGGAAGCTTATATATATATATATATATATATATATATATATATATATATATATATATATATATATATATAGTACCGTCACTTTTTTTCCTGATATTGATGCTTAATTATCAAAATCTGCTCAGTTTGTTTGATAGAGCACATATTGGTTTGTGTTGTGTAATATGTACATATGAATTTACTTTAAATCTATTTTGTCGATTTTTATATTTAGTCCTAATTAATTTTTAGTTTTTTTTAATAATATTCAGAAGTTTTATTTTTAATAAGGTTCAGGATTTTTTTTATAAGATTCACTTTTTTTGGAAGATTCAAAGTTTTTTTTATAAGATTTAGAAGTTTTTTTTTAATAAGATTAAGTTTTTTTTATAAGATTCTGAGTTATTTTTTATAAGATTCAGAGATTTTTATAAGATTCTGAGTTATTTTTTATAAGATTCAGAGATTTTTATAAGATTCTGAGTTATTTTTTTATAAGATTCAGAGATTTTTTTAAGATTCTGAGTTATTTTTTTATACGATTCAGAGATTTTTATAAGATTCAGAGATTTTTATAAGATTCTGAGCTATGTTTTATAAGATTCAGAGATAGTCGGAAGAGAACTCACTCATTATCTATGAGGTTCTTCCACTTTACTCACATTCACAAAGGAAAACATTTAATAAGCTACATAATTCGATATGCATCGGTCTGTCTTTGTTTCATTATTAGTTTCATGCTGTTTACAAAACAGCATAACTGAGAAAATAATTAAAAAAATAACCAAAAACAATCATCATTACGATCATTATAATCTATATGAATGATATACAAACATATTTTAAAAAAATTATCTTTATCTTATTTTTATGCGAAAAACATTATCAACATTATAATTTTTGCATGTTTTTCAATGTATAAAGCATTTTATTTGCAAGTAATGTTGGTGCTTACATTACGCCAGATTTAATTTTAGAAAGGAAATTATTTTTCTGTTATAGTAGTAAAAAAAGAGTTCTTGCTGTGAATGCCTTTCAAAAAGGAATTAAAGATTAGAGCTCAGTTGAGCATAATGGAAATAGTGATAGAATAAACGTCGCTTCTGTGAGAAAACGACTGGAGGGAAGAGAAAATAAGAAATGTCCCACTAGATTTCGAACTGATTCTTTTTTTTACATAGGAGTCACCACTTATCAAGGCCCAGATGCCACTCAAGGATATAGGTTAATGAGTGTACAGTAGTTAATGGGACAGTATCGTAGTAATCGTTAATAATGTAAATTTGGATTACTTAAGAGGAACGGCTCATCAAGAACTTGTTTACGTCAGGCTTGAAGACGGCCATATTGTGGTCAGCTGGAACGCAGGCAAACGAAGTGTCTTTGAGCGAAAATGAATTGAGCTTACTACTTTGAAGTAGTCCGTAAACAGATTCAGTTCTTGGAGAAATTTGGCAAGAAATCGAAGTGCAATATGCATGGATAAGTTATTTTGTTAAGAGTTGGGCAGCCAACCACCTAAATTCACATGAGCCAAGAGAGAAGTACGCGGATTGTGAGTTGATTTAACTATCGTGTCTTTTCCCCAAACATATCTGTACTGTGTGTGCAGCTTAGTGTTTAAAAGTCAGCTGGCCAGACATGGTCAAATGCATTGGAATCCAACTCAGCCGGCCATGCGGGGAGACAAGCAGTTCAAGTGTTACGTTTGTGATCGAGTATGCAAAACGGGGGTTGGGCTGGAAAGATATCTCAATGCACGCATTAGATGAAGAGACGGCATTCTATTGACAAGGAGATGATACACACGATAAACAAATTGTGTATCATTATAATGGTTAAAGATGTAAATAAATAAAAAGATAAAGTTTGAATTTATTTGAGCTGTGTGTGGCTGCACTGCCCGAAAGAAATTTATAAAATTGAAAAAATGACTCTTTGAGAAAATTTGAATCCCAATAATGACGACTGACAACTGTCTTACAAATGGAGGACCTCAAAATAACCTTTTTTTTTAGTTTCTATGTATACAATTATGTACGCTCGGCTTATTTTCAAAATTCATAGAATTTTCAAAACATTGCGAAATTAGCTTCAATCTCGGAATTTTTTCATAAACTCTTCTGCAAGAGAAAATACAGCTAAATTAATACATAATTATGATAAATTATGATAAATGGAGAAAGAAAATGCATACATTGAAAAGAAAATTATCCCAAGAAATATATATATATATATATATTAATATATATATATATATATTAATATATATATATATATATATATATATATATATATATATATATATATATATATATATATATATATATATATATATATATATATACTTAAAGTAGTCCGTAAAAAATCAGGATTCGAAGTAGAGGGGATCGCCCGATTTGTCCGAGTGTAAAATACGCTTAAATAAGATATTTTAATTTGTCCAGATTTCATATATATTATTATAGAGCCGTGATTTCATAAGTAAAAAGAATAAAAATATTTAGGTGCCATCAGCTAGAACCGAAACTGCAGCATTAAAAGCTGGTGACGTTACCATTGTACCAACGTGACACTCTCATTCCTAATGTTTTTTACATAGTCATTCTCATTCCTAATGATTTTTGACATAGTATCTATCATTTCTAATGTTTTTTACATAGTCACTATCATTCCTAATGATTTTTTACATAGTCACTCTCATTCCTAATGTTTTTTACATAGTCACTATCATTTCTAATGTTTTTTTACATAGTCACTATCATTTCTTATGTTTTTACATAGTCACTATCATTCCTAATGTTTTTTACATAGTCACTATCATTCCTAATGTTTTTTACATAGTCACTATCATTCCTAATGTTTTTTTACATAGTCACTATCATTCCTAATGTTTTTTACATAGTCACTATCATTCCTAAAGTTTTTTACATAGTCACTATCATTTCTAATGTTTATTACATAGTCACTATCATTCCTAATGTTTTTACATAGTCACTATCATTCCTAACGTTCTTTACATAGTCACTATCATTCCTAATGTTTTTTACATAGTCACTATCATTCCTAATGTTTTTTTACATAGTCACTACCATTCCTAATGTTTTTTACATAGTCACTATCATTCCTAATGATTCTTTACATAGTCACTATTATTCCTAATGTTTTTACATAGTCACTATCATTCCTAATGATTTTTTACATAGTCACTATCATTCCTAATGATTTTTTACATAGTCACTATCATTCCTAATGTTGTTTACATAGTGACTATCATTCCTAATGATTTTTTACATAGTCACTATCATTCCTAATGCTTTTTACATAGTCACTATCATTCCTAATGATTTTTTACATAGTCACTATCATTCCTAATGTTTTTTTACATAGTCACTATCATTCCTAATGTTTTTTTACATAGTCACTATCATTCCTAATGTTTTTACATAGTCGCTATCATTCCTAACGTTTTTTACATAGTCACTATCATTCCTAATGTTTTTTTACATAGTCACTATCATTCCTAATGTTTTTTACATAGTCACTATCATTCCTAATGATTTTTTACATAGTCACTATCATTCCTTATGTTTTTTACATAGTCACTATCATTTCTAATGTTTTTTCACAGTCACTATCATTCCTAATGCTTTTTACATAGTCACTATCATTCCTAATGTTTTTACATAGTCGCTATCATTCCTAATGTTTTTTACATAGTCACTATCATTCCTAATGTTTTTTACATAGTCACTATCATTCCTAATGTTTTTTACATAGTCACTATCATTCCTAATGTTTTTTACATAGTCACTATCATTCCTAATGTTTTTTACATAGTCACTATCATTTTTAATGTTTTTTTACGTAGTCACTATCATTCCTAATGTTTTTTTACATAGTCACTATCATTCCTAATGTTTTTTGCAAGGAATTCAATGACGCATCTTTGCTTCTGATACACGTTTATAACAGTGGTTGCTTTCTTATAGTTTCATACCGCCAATACCTGCAACAGACAGATGAAACTTTCAGGTTATCAATGCATAAGTTTGGTCACCATAACAATGCAATTTCTAATCCCTTCTTATCCGTTCATAGAATAAAAAGTAGGAGGCACTAATTTTGTAACGGCCCTTGTATATATATATACATATATATATATATATATATATATATATATATATATATATATATATATATATATATATATATATATAGGGGAACAATAGGAATGAGAAATGAAGTCACAAAAACTATATATTGGTGGATATAGATTGGTTTATTTATTCAATAAGGGAATACAAACAATTAGTTGGGGGATAGAAGGGACTCTTTCTTTCTCAAACTTGTTTATATCTTTTCGTCAGATGATTGTCAATATTTAAATTTTAAAAACTGTCAAATTGACATCAAAGTTCCAGTGTGTGTGCGTGTGTGTGCGTGTGTGTGTGTGCGTGTGTGTGTGTAAACGCACGTTTATTTTTATCTAGGATATGTTAATGGAGAGGAGAGATGAATTCATTCCTTTATCAAGATTATTAGCAAAAGTGACTTTCCAGCAAATTGCTATTTCCAAATCTACAATACCTGGTATTCTCAAATGGTCGCCTATATAAGTACTAGTTATAAGTGAAATAAAAAATATAGAAAGAATAAAAGTTTTTTTTATTTTTTTCCGTTCAAAAAAATATGAGCGATTTTCTAAGGAAAAATATTTTCTATGATCTATAAAGTTGTAGACGTCATATTATATTAATAATTAATAAACCGTATAATATAATATAATATAATACAATAATAATATAATATAATATGATATAATATGATAAGACGCCGTATTTATAATTAACTAGTGTTTGGGGGGGGGATTGAAAAAAAATGATAGTTGGCAGGCAGGCTCAAACCCGCACCGCAAAGGAGGAAAAGGACGTGAAAAAACGTCCTTGCCGTTGTGTCCATCGCCAAACCGGACATGGCGAAGGTTTAAATTAAGGCTAGTCAATCGGGATGATTTTCGAAATTATCGGCGAAAATAGCGACCCCTCCTTGTAGAAAAGTGCCCAGTTGAGGGTGAACAAATTAATGTTTTTAGCCAATGTTTCGATATTTGTCGTCCGAAGGGTCGAGCTTCAAAACAATACTGAGCTTGTGAAAATCCATCGCCTCTGTCAAAAGTTGTAGGCATACATACATACATACATACATACATACACTTAAACAGAGAGGTGAGATTTATAAAATAGATAAACCGTATTATCGTTTTAAAAAAATCAACAAAAAATTTATATATATATATATATATATATATATATATATATATATATATATATATATATGTAATTGTATTGTTGTAGTTTCTTGTATCAACTTAACTTGTGTTAAGTTGATATGATAGTCTGATGAAACTGAATTTCAAATGAGATCGCAACTGAAACATGTATGCACATATGTAGCCAATAATGTTTGTATTAAAAGAGCAATTTATACTCTCTATGGATATATGTGAACAGGCATCTCACTGCTCAGTTCCCTACATAGATGTCGCATTTGCATACATCTTGATAATTCTTAACTTATACCAACATTTCATTCAGTCATCTTGGATTTGCTCATTCAAATCCAGATAAGTATAGATTTTCTTTTTTTTATACACTTGTCATTAACACGCACTGTTTGGTGACCTTTTGATGATGAATAAAATTTAGTATTTTTTCTGTTCTTGGTCAGTAATGAAGAAATCCTTCTATACTAAGGCAATTGAAATATTTGCCCCAATCCAGAGTGCCCTTTTTTGAGGAGCTTGATTTTCGTCACATTAAAAATAAACGACCTTGTGTCTAACTTTGCTTTCGGGGGAAGGGGGGGGGGACAAATAAATATTGACAGACACCGAGAACTCGATTTTAAAACTGACCTCGTGTCAAACATGCTCTCTTGGATAGCCAAGTAAAATACTCTTCTCAGACGTCTCTCTAAAAACATAATTCATATGAATCAAGATATTCTGATTTGCCTGATTCTGCTGTTGTCAATGATTGCATCTCAATTCTTTTCAGAATCAAGTACGCACAGAAGACACTGTGTGAAGGTTGCCAACATCCTTTGCGGAAGGGGTGATAGAACCGACAGGAATCAAACATGGCATGCCAAGTCACTGGTCCATTACCAAACACTAGCCCTTCCTCTCTGTCTCTCTCTCTCTCTGTCTCTCTCTCTCTCTCTCTCTCTGACAGGATAAAAAAAGAATTTCTAACCTAATAGGTCCCGACCTGTCTGCCAAGCTCCAGCCCCTGTCACATCGCTTCAGAATTGCAAACGTGCATATTTTACGAGTATATACATGGGATGTGCTCTGACGAACTCATTGCACCTGTAGCTACCCTCTTTCTACTCCAATGTAAATATTTGCAACCACTCAACTAGCAGCAAAATCTCTCCCACCCCTCTTTTTCACTGTAGAGGTGCCTATATGCCAGAAGACTTTTTCCTTTGGTAACTTTTCTTCTCAAACCGCTTGCCTTTGAGAATTCACTTCCTGTTTCCTGTTTCCCCGACTGTAGAAATATACAGAAATTTATATGTAATGCAAACAAACATCTTGATACCCATTCCCCCACAAAGGCTTCTCTCCAAAACAACTGACTCCTATCACGTCATTATCAATATGCTTTGTCTAAGGTGAATACAATCTATCTATATATATCTATGAAAGTGAACGTGTCTGTGTGTATGTGTGTATGTCTGTGTGTATGTATGTATGTCTGTGTGCATTTCCCTACGCAATAACTCAATTTTAAGTCTACGGACTCGAAATTTGATATACAGGGTATTGAGAGTTGGGAAAATCTTTGTGATCCGTTTTCGGCCAGAAATTTTGTTGTTAAGGGGTCAAAGTTCAATGATTTGACCTTTGAGAACTCTACTAAACTCCTTCGACAATTTTGGGTCTACACACTTTAAATTTTAAATATAGGTTCCCTGGACATGGATCTAACTTATTAACTTGATTTGAGCCCAAAACAATAAATGTTAAGAGGTCATAATAGGGGTCAAAATTAAAACAATTGACCGCTTTTTTCTTTTTTTTTTTTTTTGCTCAACATACACCTCCAAACACCCGGGCAACGCCGAGCTGAAATGCTAGTTAAAAGAAAAAAAAAGCGTAATTACTTTGCAACCGCCACTTCCTATTATAAGTCATTTATGAACCAAACGATTTTCGGCAATTCTCAATGACCAGCAAATTCCCATTTTCAATGGAACATATCCGATGTGCGCCGTGGAAGATCTCCATCAATCCATTACATTCCGTTCAGAGTGGATTGTAAAAGAGAAAATAAGCAATGGCGCTGATTACGGCGAAATGTGTCGGAGGCCTCTAATGTGACACGTAGATGGCAAAGTAATGATCGAAAAACCAGGCTCTTAGAGTCGATAGCATTCCTGTTATCTGCGGAAAACGTAATTACAAAGAGATCACCTCTCACTTTCCTTGGAATCGTCGTCAAAGAGCGAAGAATTACAAGGAATGGTTTTCAAAGAGTTCTATTTTTGATATGGACCATGATTAGCAATATTTCGCAATAACTTCTGTACAAGAGGCAAAAAATTGCGGATAATTAAGCCGCTACGAAGATATCTAGTTCTATTTATATGCACCGTTCACTGCATGTGAACATAAATGTATTTTTGTGTGCATCTCTTGCAGCAAATGAAAATGCTTATCATTCTCGCGCATCGATGAAACCATGTTTGGTAAATATTCTACATGAGAATAAAAAGCTGCACGCCACAATTAAGTTTCGAGATTATTTCTGAGGCTTACTTGTTATCCTCAGATAATATCACGAAAACCTAACATTAATAATAATTTTTTAAAATTTTATGAGCAAACATTCATCGAAGTAAACAATAAAAACTATAAAATGTATAACGTAAGAATTACAAGCATTTTGAACCTTATCTATCTATCTATCTATCTATCTATCTATATATATATATATATATATATATATATATATATATATTAATTTTAAGGGTATTATATATATATATAATTTTAAGGATATATATATATATATTAATTTTAAGGGTATTATATATATATAATTTTAAGGATATATATATATATATATATATATATATATATATATATACCCTTAAAATTATATATATATATATATATATAATACCCTTAAAATTTATATATATATATATATATATATATATATATATATAGATAGATAGATAGATAGAGAGATAGATAGATAAGGTTCAAAATGCTTGTAATTATATATATATATATATATATATATATATATATATATATATTAAGGGTATTAGAACAAGTCTAAAGAGCAGAGTATATTTTAATATATTAGTAAATTCATTAATAGGATTAAAATAAAAGAAAACAGTGCTCGTTGTAATGTAGATATATAATAAGCTCGATAGGCATAGATATTCTAGAGCTATTTTAATATTGAGTAAGATGAAATAAAATCAATAAATTGTACGATATTGATTTTGTTTGTTCTTCCTTGTGAAACCGATTTTTAATTTTAAATTTTAATTATAAATTATCAATCATCTATATATATATATATATATATATATATATATATATATATATTATTATTATTATTATTATTATTATTATTATTTTTATTTACTATATTAA